>NW_013666483.1:183874-186261 GCF_000517525.1 Limulus polyphemus
TTACCATCTTTTTCGTTCGCTGCAACACCATCTTATTGGGAAAACGTAAGCAACTGTGTTGGGTGTTAAAGAGGACATCGACATGTTTTTTTCTTGAAAGCCAAGTGATTTATATAATCAGGGCATTAACAACCTGATTGTAAGATGGAAAAGCATCATAGATAAAAATGAAAACCATTTCATTTACTAAATGTTTTGTTTTTATATATAAGTTATTCGGTAATACATTCGAAGCTATATTGGAGTAATATGCACGTAACACTATAAAACGTGTATCTTTATTAAAGTAATATGCACGTGACACTATAAAACGTGTATCTTTATTGAAGTAATATGCACGTGGCACTATAAAACGTGTATCTTTATTGAAGTAATATGCAAGTGGCACTATTAAACGTTTATCTTTATTGAAATAATATTCACGTGACATTTTATGCGATCGATAACTTGGAAGAATATGTGATTAGTTTGTTGATTTGGTTCAAACTTTTAATCCATAACAAAATTCATATTCGTATTTGAAGATATAATTTATGTAATCACTCGCCCGGCATGGCCAGGTGGATAGGACGCTCGACTCGCAATCTGCGGGTCGCGGGTTCGAATCCCCGTCACACCAAACATGTTCGCCATTTCAGCCGTGGGGGCGTTATAATGTGATGGTCAATCCCACTATTCGTTGGTAAAAGAGTAGCCCAAGAGTTGGCGGTGGGTGGTGATGACTAGCTGCCTTCCCTCTAGTCTTTCACTGCTAAATTAGGGACGGCTAGCGCAGATACCCCTCGTGTAGCTTGGCGCGAAATTCAAAACAAACAAACAAACTCATCGTCGATAACAAGGAACCCACTTTGAGACTAATAATGGCTGGAGGTTTTGTCATCATCAGGTACCTTGTCGAAACGTTGTACATTTGCTGTTATGTTAAACTTATATTAAAGTTTTTCTTCATTACCCATTCAAGCCGTCTCCAGCCATTACTAAACAAACTCATCACTCGAGTAGCACGTCACACCACAGAATATAAAATAGTTCTTGTCACCAATTACTATACAACATATTCATTTGGAATTTACATATTGTTTTTGCGTTCTCTAATGTTTGCACGATAGCACAATGCTTACCTCGGGAATATTTCGAAGTATATTTTGATATCACAATACGCATGCGTCACTGCAATGGTTACCTCTACTCTTTTGAGACCTGTCAGAGTTTTAAATTGTGCGTCATTAACGGACCCCGCGGACAAAACATGATGTCCCCCGTTGGGACAGCGACAAGTCTTTGGATTTACTCTGCTAATATTTGATTCCCTTTGGTGGACACAGCAAATAGCCTGATGTGGCTTTGCTATAAGAAAAACGTACAAACATGATACCATTACTTGATACTCCAACACGACAAGAAGATGTTCCAACTAAACATGATACCATTACTTAATACTCCAACACGACAAGAAGATGTTCCAACTAAACATGATACCATTACTTGATACTCCAACACGACAAGAAGATGTTCCAACTAAACATGATACCATTACTTTATACTCCAACACGACAAGAAGATGTTCCGACTAAACATGATACCATTACTTTATACTCCAACACGACAAGAAGATGTTCCGACAAAACATGATACCATTACTTTATACCTTTTAACGTTAAATGAAGATGCCCGAGTAAACATGATATCATTACTTGATACTTTTAACACTAAACGATGATGCCCGAGAAAATATGATACCATTACTTGATACTTTTTAACACTAAACTAGAGGTTGTTCCACTTTAATGCTTCTTTTTTAGCTGAGCTCTTCTTTCCAATATAATTATCATTTTCATCTCAATAAAGAACGCGTTTCCTCCTCTTTCGAGTTTGAGCAGTTTTAAAATTCGATACGTGCAGATGTACAATTACCAGTTCTTTCGCGCCATAACTGACTTTCACGAAACACATAACATTTTGCTGTTTTACCAAGATATGTATTTCATAAAACACGTGAGAACCTAGATGCATAGGCTAAATGAAACGTTAATTTTGTTCAATTTAATCTACAGAAAAGGGTACTTCAGAGTGTTTGGAATGTCAGCTAGTTCAGGAACTTAGCTTCTGGTGACGACGTTAATATGAATCGTTCTGATCTGGGTTACGTGTCGTATCATGATCACCTGAAGTCAATTACAGTGATGTCAAAACAAGGCATCAACCGGAACTATTGCTCTAAAGATATGATCTAGTATATCTTTATGATATAAGTGACTGTTGATCTTGATATAACATTGTAGCACGAAGTAAACAAGTATACTTACTAATGTTATTAAGGCTCTCAAGCCCCCCAGTGGCACAGCGGTATGTTTGCGGACTTACAACGTTAGAAACCGAGTTTCGAT
>NW_013666483.1:187261-195381 GCF_000517525.1 Limulus polyphemus
CCCCCAGTGGCACAGCGGTATGTTTGCGGACTTACAACGTTAGAAACCGAGTTTCGATACCGGTGGTGGGCAGAGCACAGATAGCCCTTGTGTAGCTTTGTGCATAATTAAAAAAACAAATAAGGCTCTCAAACAGATTTTTGAAACTCCGGACTAAATACAATTACCAAAAAATAATAAAGCGTGTCTATAGGTTAAAAACATTACCAAGATTTATCAAATACTTTTAAATAAATTATCATTATAGGAAGTTTTCCTAAAAATATTGGTCTAATCGGACTCAAACGTTGATTTTTTTCATTATTCCTAGACGTTCTTGTGATGAGTTTCTATGAGAAAACCACTTATTGTTAGTACATTACATGAAAAAGTATTTACTAAAGTCGTTTGTTTTTGGATTCTGCTGCTTAAACCTTTCCTCTGGCAGACAACCATCGCCAGATTCACGTACAGGGTGCTGCAAAAACCACCAGGGCTTTTCTAAGTTATGTTAGTGCTTCTCCATTTGTTTCTTTTTCTTTTGTTGCAATAATTAGTTTGGATGTCATTGACTTTGCAATAATGTGTGGTAGTGGGTCGCAACTTGAGTAAAAAGTGACACTGAGTCTTAATATCAACGGTACACATTTTGAAGAGCTATAAGGGTAGGACCTCAGAGAAATCATGGTGACACGCGATTTTTGTGTCACCCTGTATTCTATTTCTCTTTCCAAAATAAATATTTAATTTTTCTTGATGGTGTTGTCATAGAAACTTAGTGAAGTGACTGAAGAGAAGCTTGTAGCAAACATGAAAGCGAGTTAATTAATATATAAAGACATGTTTGAGTGGTTGCCTACGTGATATTAACTACGTTTCATAAATATGTGATCTGTCAGTATTTACATTATATATATAAAAAAACTAATTTTGTTTTCTGAAAGGCAAATTGGCTTTAAAATCACGACGTTCGGTTGCTAGATCTATATCGCTTTTAAATTAAAACTGCGAGTAAGTGAATTTACAGTAATATATTCACGAATCAGTTACAAGCCTGTTAAGGAGTTTGTTTGTTTTTTCTTAAGCACAAAACTACACAATAGGCTATCTGTGCTGGATTTTAGCGGTGCTTACCGCTAAATCTGAGACAAAAGAAAGACTGGTGGAGAGAGACTTAAACTGATATATATCACTGTGTTGTTTATATGGTTTTCAGACAACTTTATTTTTCGAAAATTGATCAGTTCTTGGCTTATAAACGTCATTTTGTTACCACTACTTGGTTGCCTAAAGATTTATTTACGACATAATATATATAGCTACGATTCCTGTAAGTCCTGTCAAATTGCAACGATATCAATTAGAATTATTAGATTATTCAATAAAGTTAAGAATATGTTATAAATATTATAGTGGCCCGGCATGGCCAGGTGGTTAGGGAGCTCGACTCGCAATCTGCGGGTCGCGGGTTCGAATCAAACCAAACATGCTCGCCCTTTTAGCCATGGGGGCGTTATAATGTGACGGCCAATCCCATTATTCGTTGGTAAAAAGAGTAGCCCAAGAGTTAGCGGTGGGTGGTGATGACTAGCTGCCTTCTCTCTAGTCTTACACTGCTAAATTAGGGACGACTAGCGCAGATAGCCCTCGTGTAGCTTTGCGCGAAATTCAAACCAAATCGCCCGTTTTAAAGAGTAAACCAATAAATGTTTATATATATATATATATATATATATATTTCAACGTTATAATATCCTGGACGTGAGGTCAAGGATTCATGGATTGCAGACCGTTGGAGCAAAAATGCATCCTCGCTTTTGGGCCATGGATGCGCTAGAGTGACAATCAAACCCAAGTATTCAATCAAATAAGAGTAGTCCAATAAATGGAGGTTGCTTTCTCTTTAGTCCATCAGTTCAAAATTAGGGACAAATATGTCCGGAAATTATACTCTCAAAAATATTAATATTTATTTCTGAATGTGTTGAAACTACTGTCCGCTCGGTGTCGCAATACTATTAATGGTATACCATTCTTATTGAAAAAATCCTTGCTTTAGTCTCTTGGAATTCTAATAATCGTCATATAAAATTTTACTACAGATTGTTTTCACATTGCTCATAATTTATCCATTGCGTCTCGAAATAGTATATCAGATCAATTCTTTGTCTCCAAGAAGTCACTGCCCAAGAAGCCCTTCGTTCAACACTAGAACTCATCACTTTGGTCGGACAGTGATTGGTTTGGTTTGTTTGGAAGTTCGCGCAAAGCTACACGAGGGCTATACGCGCCAGCCGTCCCTAATTTAGAAGTGAAAGACTAGACGGAAGGCGGTTAATCATCACCACCCACTGCCAACTCTTGGGCTACTATTTTACCAACGAACAGTGGGATTGACCGTCAAATTACAACGCCCCCAAGGCTGAAAGAGCGAGCATCTTTGGTGGGACTGATTTTGAGCTGCAAGTAAGAGGAATGTGGAAAATCTGCAGTTAACATTTTTATAACAATTTGTAGGATTCGACGTTTAGGTGCAAGTTAACACGCTATGTTAACAATCTTGTTGACATAATTTCCGAACACCATGTATTTATTACTCTATTTCTTTTGACAACGACAATTTTTTTAAGCTATCTTTTTTTAAAATAACCGAACACCTTCAATACACTTCTATATTCAAAATAGTAATATTTTTAAATTTTTGTGGGGGGTGGATGAAAAAAATTAAAGAAAACTTTTGGCGCGTGTCTAATCTTTTAGTGAAATCTGAAAAGGAGAGAAACAGTAAGACTGCGTTTAAATCTGAGTTGTTGTCTGTTTTTTTTTTAATGGAAAAATTAAATAAAACTTTTGGCGCGTGTCTAATCTTTTAGTGAAATCTGAAAAGGAGAGAAACAGTAAGACTGCGTTTAAATCTGAGTTGTTGTCTGTTTTTTTTTAATGGAAAAATTAAATAAAACTTTTGGCGCGTGTCTAATCTTTTAGTGAAACCTGAAAAGGAGAGAAACAGTAAGACTACGTTCAGAAAGGAAATACTTAGATTAACATACATTTACAAGACTTGTATTACTTTTTACTAAAAATGTAGAATATTTTTTGTGTGTAAAATATAATATTTGTGTTCCCTGTTTGTTTAGTTATTTAATATAAGTTGAAAGACATCAAAGGGACATTCTATTCGTTCTTATATTTTCGTAATTAGAATATGATAGCTCGTTTTTTTGTTTGCAAAATAAAGATTCTCCGAGAAAACACAAAATTGAGTCAGATTGTAAGCACGTCTTCCAATTTCTTTTACTCAAACTCTCCTCCACGTGCTAAGTGCGAACGAATTCTTCGTTTATCATCATTGGTGGAGAACTAACTGGATTTCCCTAATCGGTAAACTGCATGATATACCTTTCCAATTAAACTGTCGACCTTCATTACAGGAAAGCCCCGAAACCTTCTGGTAAACAAGAAAGAAACGACAATAAAAACTCCAAGCGTGTTAGGAAACACACAGCTGGAAGCTCATTAATACTCTGTGCGACTGGAGATTCCAGTTTATAAAGACGTTTCACCATCTGCTCCTCAAAAAAAAAAAAGTTCTAGAATTTTGTATATATTAAACTTTATACGGATACGTCTATATAACATAAATTTGAACAAAAATAAATTCTTAGCACTAAATGGTATGTTATGAACTTAAATGATGAAACAACAGCTATTGTTATTGTATGTGATGAAAACAACGACTATTGTTACTGTAAGTATGGAAAACAAAGACTGTTGTTACTGTAAGTATTGAAAACAACGACTATTGTTACTGTAAGTGTTGAAAACAATGACTATTGTTACTGTAAGTATTGAAAACAACGACTATTGTTACTGTAAGTGTTGAAAACAACGACTATTGTTACTGTAAGTGTTGAAAACAACGACTATTGTTACTGTAAGTGTTGAAAACAATGACTATTGTTACTGTAAGTGTTGAAAACAACGACTATTGTTACTGTAAGTATTAAAAACAACGACTATTGTTACTGTAAGTGTTGAAAACAATGACTATTGTTACTGTAAGTATTGAAAACAACGACTATTGTTACTGTAAGTGTTGAAAACAACGACTATTGTTACTGTAAGTATTGAAAATGTAAGTATTGAAAACAACGACTATTGTTACTGTAAGTATGGAAAACAAAGACTGTTGTTACTGTAAGTATTGAAAACAATGACTACTGTTACTGTAAATGTTGAAAACAACAATTATCTGAATTTAGACTCAGTATGAAGGGAAGTATAGAACATCGTTACCAACAAACTTAGGGCAAGAGCTGTCCTCGAGACAGAACCTTTACCCAAATGTCGACCACGTTGGCTCAAAAGCTAAGTAACCATATTTTGTAAAACAGAACCAGAGGCACTTGTATTAAAATACGTACCTGTAACTCCAAATGAAGTCAGTACTAATGAAACTTGGTGTATTATTAGAATCAGTTGTATTTCTCTGATGAGTAAATCTGTTCACCGGTTTCATGGTTTTAAAAAAGGTCGAACCTGTGATGACTGTACCAATGTATCTAAGCTAATAATAATAACTATTTGAATTATTATTTCTGCTGCAGACCTCACAATAAATGTAAAGGTATTTCGCGACGATTTTTTTTTTGAATCCGTGACACTTTCGGGGAAATTTTTTTCAAGGGGGGAGAACATTCACCATTCGGGGACTGTAGCCAGCAATCTGGTAGGTATGAAAACAACGACTTTTGTCACTGTACAGATAAAAACAACCGTTGTTATTGTAAATAAAGAGAACGGCAACAACTGCCATAATGAGCGAGGAATATATAACTGTTGTTATTGTTTAATTTCTGTTGTGCATATTGGTGTATAGAAGACATATTAATACTAGAAATAAACGACCTTATAACACCAAAGTGTTATTTTTATCTAATTAAACGCTCAACGTTTCGCTTTACAGCTTCTTCTGGAGCGTTTGTGTTTTAGTGAACGCTCCTGAAGAAGATGTAAAGCGAAACGTTGAGTGTCTAATTAAATGAAAACAACATTTTGGTGTTATAAGGTCGTTTATTTCTTATATTAACCATTGTTGTAGTAAATGATAAAAAGAACTATTGTTGTTATCGTAAGTACTGAAAACAATTACTATTATTATTATTGTAAGTAATGCAACCGATAAATATCGTTATTGTAAATGCTGAAATGATAAAGTAAACCCTGAAAACAAGTATTATTGTTATTATAAGTGATAAAAGCGAAAAATACTTATATTTTATTTGTATGTTTTAATTTTTGCGTTTTTTCTGGACTTCGAAAAGAAACTGATTGTAGAATTAAAAGCCCGCAAGTGGCACAGCGGTATGTCTGCGGACATACAACACTAGAATCCAGGTTTCGATACCCGTGGTGGGCAGAGCACAGATAGCCCGTTGTGTAGTTTTGTGCTTAATTACAAACAAACAGAAACAGTAATCAAAAAGTGAACGTGATCCAGACAAACATAAAAAGTCTGAAACGTAATTACTTTTAAGCTTAAAGTCGGAATGGATTAGAAATAGCAAAAAAAAAAAACCAAAAAACAAAGACAAAACATCATTTAATCAGGTAGCCGGAAGCTATCCGAAAAACAACGTTAAAGGTTGCAGTAAAAACCTAATTAAACCATTAGTGTTACCCTGTTTGTATGTAGAGCTACCATTACAATTACCTAGTTTTTTACATGTAAAATAACATTAGAATTAATTAATTAAAATGTGTTGTCTAACTGAAAAATTTGTATGTAAGAAAAAAAAAGGGCAATTTTACCGTGCTTTTATAGATTTCATTGGAGCGTTTGATGAGGTTTCTCAAGAAATATTGTGGAACAAAGTTATTGAAAATGGCATAAAATGAAAGAAAGATTTTTTTAAAGTGATTGTGAATATGTATAAAAAATTAAATCCTGTTTAAGAACTCAGAAAGGGTTAGCAGAATTTTGTCAATGTGAAGAAGGAACAAGACAGATTTGTATGATAAGCTTATTTATTTATTTGCTTGTTTTGAATTTGGGCAAAGCTACACGAGGACTATCTGCGCTAGCCGTCCCTAATTTAGCAGCGAAAGGACTAGAGGGAAGGGAGCTAGTCATCATCACTCACCGTCAACTCTTGGGCTACTCTTTTACCAAAGAAAAGTGGGATTGACCGTAACATTATAACGTCCCCACGGCTGAAAGGATGAGCAAGTTTGGTGAGATGGGAATTGGAAACTACGACCCTCAAATTGGGAGTCAGCCACCCTAACCATGCGGGCATTCTTGTATAATAAGCCATTTCCTATTTGTTGTTGTCATCTATATGAATGACCTTATAACACAAATGAGTGAGTATGATTTTGAATTCCATGTCAATAATAAGATATATATACTATTGTAGTTCTTCAGGTTATAAACGACATGGTGTTTGTGTAGTGAAACACCTATACAACTGCAAAATATGTTAAATGCTTTTAGAAAACTTTTGTAAGTCAATTAATTTGCATATTGATATCCTGAAATCTAAAGTTCTAACTTTTAGAAAAAGGGGTACCGAATATCGGTCTCTAAGTAGTGAAAGGTTTGAGGTAGTTTAGTTTTTCAGGTATCTGGTAATCGGAATAACTAACACACTGTTTTACTATGCTGTAACAGAACATTTAGCTAAACAAGCTGAAAAGACGAGCAGTATGACAAGAACATATGATTGGAAAATAAAGCGGATTCTCATATGAAATATACTCGGAAATATTTGCGAAAATGGTATCTCCAATTTTACTGTATGGGGCAGAAATATGGGGTTTTACTGACTATATGCCAATAGAATAAGTATAAAATATATTTTGTCAATATTATTTAGGGGGTCTCAAAGAGTGCTACGTACGTAGTTGTGTTAGGTGAACGTGGAAGGCTAGCCACCCCCTACTGTTAACTGTAAAGTAAGATGTTTGAAGTATTAGCTTGTAAAAAATTAGAAGTAATGAGTTCCCTAAAAAGTGTTATAATAGGGTTAATTGTTTATAAGATAAAGGAAGAGCAAGCACATACGGATTTGGTTGTATATGGGAAACACAACAGATTGGAAATGAAGACCAACACGAACAAGTAAAATAAGATTTTGTCTTTTCACATACGGATGTAACCGTTGATTTTGGTGTTTGTGTCCTCAACCGTTCTAAGGCTGATTTTGCAAATAAACAACAAAAACAGAAGATTGAAAATAAGCTTAACTGAGGGTGCCAGATCTTAAATTTCCCAAGAAGGTTCGACTTGTCAGTTATCTACAATACCATTCGGACTGCTTTATTAGTGTCTGGGGCCTGTCTACTATCACTTATGGAGGTCTCTTTCCATCATTCCAAGCATTTGAAACATTTCTTACACACGACATGCTTGGCTATTGAGAATCATGTTTCCCTGTCCATTTCCCCTTTCACGATACTTAAGTTTTTGGAATTCTTGGACTTAAGGCTCATCCTACATCACTTATTTAGTTGACGCTGTCATTGCATCAGCTGGCGGACTTGTTCTTCTTGAGTGTTCATTAATGTTGTATCGTCCACGAATGCTTTACGTGATGGCATTAGCAGTCCGCTCTTTTGGTCTACTGATCCCTCATGGGTTTCAGTTGCTTTCAAGGAAAATATATGATCAATATAAACGTAACTGGTGAAAGGGTGCATCCAATTACAATATCAGTTCGCAGTGGAAGTCAGTTTGTTGTGTAGGTTTCTGATAAAAAGCTCACAATCATGAAAAATAGCTTTTTAACATTGCCACAATAGATTCAGGTACACAATTCGTAGTTCAAGCATTAATATAATTCTGCTGTCCTGTTTCAACAGATTCGGTATAGTTTGGAATAGAAAAATGGAGTGAAAGGTGATGGTAGTTGGTGTGAATACACTACTCCAGTTCTTCTCTCGTATTTCAGTACATTCACTGTAGTTTGGAATAGAAAATGGAGTGAAAGATGATGGTAGTTGGTGTGAATACACTACTCCAGTTCTTCTCTCGTATTTCAGTACATTCAATATAGTTTGGAATAGAAAATGGAGTGAAAGATGATGGTAGTTGGTGTGAATACACTACTCCAGTTCTTCTCTCGTATTTCAGTACATTC
>NW_013666483.1:195490-201932 GCF_000517525.1 Limulus polyphemus
GAATAGAAAATGGAGTGAAAGATGATGGTAGTTGGTGTGAATGTGCTACTCCAGTTCTCTCGTGTTTCAGTACATTCACTATAGTTTGGAGTAGAAAAATGGAGTGAAAGATGATGGTAGTTGGTGTGAATGTGCTACTCCAGTTCTCTCGTGTTTCAGTACATTCACTATAGTTTGGAGTAGAAAAATGGAGTGAAAGATGATGGTAGTTGGTGTGAATGTACCACTCCAGTTCTCTCGTATTTCAGTACATTCAATATAGTTTGGAATAGAAAAATGGAGTGAAAGATGATGGTAGTTGGTGTGAATGTACTACTCCAGTTCTTTCGTGTTTCAGTACATTCACTATAGTTTGGAGTAGAAAAATGGAGTGAAAGGTGATGGTAATGGGAGTGAGTATACAGTTTGATTTAAAAGTGAAACGTTGTTGTTGTTGTCTTGTTAAATTCATATGATTAAAATATCAAATACAAATAATTTATTTGGTAATTTTGCTTAACATTTCATATTAGTGCAACTTACGTTGAGAAACCTGCCGCATAATATATAAACCCCTCCCCCCTCTCTTTTCATTATTTCTATAATATATTTGAATTAATGTTAACTAAAGTTTGTTTGCTACTCCACTTACAGATACATTTATATACATCTACGATTGAATAGAGTTAGAACGAGCGTGTTTGCAGTATTCATAAAAAAAACAACGTAAATGTTTTACGTTTCACTTATTTTATCTCAACTATCTATGGTACTTTATGGCCATTCATAATTTATTGGACTAATATATCTACTGGACGCTGATTATCTGGGTCAGCAGTAAAGTTTACAGTCTTACAACGCTAAATTTCTGGGTTCGATTCTCCACGTGGGATAAAGTGCAGATAGCTCATTGTGTAGACATCTTATTTTCTACTTGATGCTACTGCAACTAATGTCAAAAAAAAAACCTTTACGAATTCACCAGTTAGAAGGTATGATAAAACCAAAACGACAGCATAAGGAGGTTATGAAAAGCTTAACATGGAAACTTGACTTGGGTTAATGGGTCACGTTCACGACTTTAACTTTCCGGCCATTATATGGCTAGTATAATCGCGCCATATTCTGGTGTCATTATTAGACCAGGATGTAAGGAAAGTTTCTGAATCTGCCAGAAAGCTATATCATTACTGTCGTGCTAGTACGCTTACTTGAGATAATATACATTCTTTAAGAAACTATGCAAACCTCTGTCTGATAAGGCTTAACGTTCATGTGTTGTCATTTTAGATAACGATAATAATGAGACCTGAACTATCTTAAATATTCCTCCGTATAATAAACAAGGTTGTTCGTTGATATTTCTCACATGTTCATTCATACATTTAAAAGCTCTGATGCCAAAACTTGAATACTGGCGGGCATTACTAATACAATACAGACAGCTTGAACAGAGCTCATATTAAGTTGCCAAGCTATACCTTCAGGACTGGTACAAATATTAGATATACTGTATATAGTAATGCAAAGCATGCATGTTATAGTGATGTAACGTCTATTCCGGTAAAGACTTAATTGTAGAACTTTAAATATATGAAAGCTGTAACAAAATGCCTGTATATATATATATATATATATAACGAATTGTTAAAGTTGTTACAAAATGGCTGTATATATATAACGAATTGTTAAAGCTGTAACAAAATGCCTGTATATATATATATATATATAACGAATTGTTAAAGCTGTAACAAAATGCCTGTATATATATATATATATAACGAATAGTTAAAGCTGTAACAAAATGCCTGTATACATATATATATAATGAATTGTTTAAAGATTCATAATACGAACAAACTAGATAACTTGGTTAATAGACGTGTGTATGTGTTAACAAAGAACATTCATTTTTAATAAGATTCCAAGGAGCCTTTTTTTATTTAGAAAAGTCATCGCTATGAAAGCGTCCTGCTCGTTAATAAAAGTCACAAGGCAAAGATAAGTTACTCATAACGTTGAATAATGAAAGTTCAAGTAGACACTAAAATCAATAATATGTTAATAAAGTAGTTAAAAACAAGCGTTAAACAAATACAAGTTTACAGGATTTTGAGTGTATAACGCCAGCAGATTCCAGACTTATACATGGTGTTATACAAGTCTGACTTGTAAGTCCTTTTTGAAAGAATGATAATATAGCAAAACAAAAACATTTAAAGTAGGTGATATTGTAAGGGTGATAATCATTATAAATAATAAGCTTGCGTTTGTCTGTCCGGAACTTTTCTCGCAAATTTCTCGATCAAAAGCTACAAATCTCATATCTTCAGAAAGGCCTTTGTCCGAGGAGTCCATGTTGGTTTTTCCATTCAGAATCACCTTAGTTAAACTTCTTAATGTAATGAGTATGGTACAAGATAGCCCAATATCGTTTTCGTCACGTGACGACTCGCTTCGATTTCAACTTTAGTTTTATATTTGCAAAGAATTTCACACCAATAACACTTAACCACAACTGATTCCCTAAATAAATTAACCTTACACTATATACAATTTCTATTGGCTTTCGTGACTTATTTAGATCTCAAATACGCATGCGCAGTTCGTTCAAAACCATATGCTTATCACTTTGTGAGCACGCATTCAGACGTTTCTGCATATTCAGCTAAGTTTGCCTTAATTACAATTTTACATTTATTTTACTTTGCAATAATTTAGCTTCGGTTTGTTTCATAAACTGCTATAAACACATTTTAGCTACTCCTTTCTTTACAACCGATTTTATTTTTCGTTTTTATGGGTTTCTTTGTTTCAACTGTGTAAAACTGTGTCATACACTGAATGCTCATAACCGTTTCATACTCTGTACATTATTATTATAAGTACCACAACTTTACTTTATTGTTTACTTTATGTAGAAGGTTTATTAAATAAAGTTATGTACGTTTAATTTTACTGAACAAAGTTATAGACATGTAACTTTGGCCCGGTATGCCCAGGTGGTTACGGCACTCGACTCGCATTCTGAGAGTCGCGGGTTCGAATCCCCGTTACCCCAAACATGGTGGGGGTGATGACTAGCTGCCTTCCCTCTAGTCTTACATTCCTAAATTAGGGACGGCTAATGCAGATAGCCCTAGTGTAGCTTTACGCGAAATTCAAAAACAAACAAACGTGTAATTTTATTAGATAAGCCCCAGTGGCACAGCTGTATGTCTGCAGATTTACAACGCTAGAAACCGGGTTTCGATACTTGTGGTGGGCAGAGCACAGATAACCCATTGTGTAGCTTTGTGCTTAATTCCAAACAAACAATTTATTAAATAAAGTTACGCCTACATGAGCTTGTTTATCTTGCCGCGTAAATTTTTTTAAAAAATAGACCAGGATTTATCTATCTAACACATAATACCTGCAAGAAAACGTAGCTTAAATGCCGTGCGTGAAAATGATAGAATAAGAAAAATTCAAGCGAAGGGCATGAAAACTACCGCAAATGTTTTGCGGGTCATGGCTAGTATAGCAAAATAAAACAAGTTAAAATTAAATAGTATTGTAAATAAAAAATATTTAAAACTGGACAATATTGTAAGAGTGATAATATAGCAGGATTTTCAGAACGGGGAGTCGTAACCTAATGGCTGGCGATCAAGAGTCCCTCTTTAAAATATTGCAGAGAAACGACTCAGGAAGCAACCTTAACTTTCTTCAACCAAGGGCGAGGGGGAGTACGCCTAAAACGCCTTATGGTAGACTCGCCATTGTTAATTATGGTTATAACTTTAAGGAACATATATATATATTATATTATTAGAAAAATTAAATGAAGAAATATTTAAATTATCTTGTTGTTTTCCTGTCTTCACTCATTCACTCCATTTTCCACTGAGCATATTTTGACGCTGTAATTTCTGTATAATAATTAGCATCAGGTTGATATTAAGCTTCACTGACCACTTAAAATTCTCCGCATTAATGATTCGGCAGAAATTACTAAGTTTAAGCTTTTACATGAACGCCCAGAATATGTTATAGAATTGTGTTTTTTCGGTATTAACATTCCATGATAACGTATAGTGTTGTTTAAAAGCTATCAATTATGGTAAGTTGGTAGGATGAACTTTTAAATATAACTTCTTATCTGACACATCTCGACATTTCTTTCACAGTAGACCGTGTTTTAGGTATAACAAAAGAAACTTTACACTTCATAAGTCATGCCTGTATGTCGATTTATCTTGACTGTAAATGCTCACAATCTATATATTTAAATGCACACGATACGCGTGAACAAGTATGTTCTTTTCGGAACTTCTAGCATTCGTTCTCCTCACCCAATAAATATTTATACAGAGAACGTAGAGAATTAAACACTAATGTTTAAATAGTTGTTATTTATCGAAAGGAAACCGAGGAATTAAAAAACAGTCAAAGTAGACGCACGATTAACATGAATGATGACCTTCATTAATTAGCAGGGGTTTCTGAAGGTCTAGAACTTGGGGTACTGAAGCTCTAGAACTTGGATTACTGAAGCTCTAGAACTTAGGTTACTGAAGCTGTAGAACTTGGGTCACTGAAGCTGTAGAACTTGGGTTACTGAAGCTCTAGAACTTGGGTTTCTGAATCTCTAGAACTTGGATTACTGAAGCTCTAGAACTTGGGTTTCTAAAGCTGTAGAACTTGGATTACTGAAGCTGTAGAACTTGGATTACTGAAGCTCTAAAACTTGGGTTACTGAAGCTCTAGAACTTGGATTACTGAAGCTGTAGAACTTGGATTACTGAAGCTCTAAAACTTGGGTTACTGAAGCTCTAGAACTTGGGTTACTGAAGCCCTAGAACTTGGATTACTGACGCTCTAAAACTTGGGTTACTGAAGCTCTAGACTTTGGGTTACTGAAGCTGTAGAACTTGGATTACTGAAGCTCTAGAACTTAGGTTACTGAAGCTCTAGAACTTGGGTTTCTAAAGCTGTAGAACTTGGATTACTGAAGCTCTAGAACTTGGGTTACTGAAGCTCTAGAACTTGGGTTACTGAAGCTGTAGAACTTGGGTTACTGAAGCTGTAGAACTTGGGTTACTGAAGCTCTAGAACTTGGGTTTCTGAATCTCTAGAACTTGGGTTACTGAAGCTCTAGAACTGGGGTTACTGAAGCTCTAGAGCTTGGGTTTCTGAATCTCTAGAACTTGGATTACTGAAGCTGTAGAACTTGGGTTTCTGAAGCTCTTGAACTTGGATTACTGAAGCTGTAGAACCTGGGTTACTGAAGCTGTAGAACCTGGGTTACTGAAGCTGTAGAACTTGGGTTTCTAAAGCTCTAGAACTTGGGTTTCTAAAGCTCTAGAACTTGGATTACTGAAGCTGTAGAACTTAGGTTACTGAAGCTCTAGAACTTGGGTTTCTGAAGCTCTTGAACTTGGATTACTGAAGATGTAGAACTTGGTTAGACTTACAGAGAAGAATACGCGTACTTGCCATACTTTAAAAGTAAACTCATGTTTCAATTTCAAACTACTGTCATCAAGCCCATTTATAAACTCGAGTGCCAACGAAATGACCCTGGTTAGGAATCTTAAGGGTAGCTCATGTGTGCAAAATACACCATCTGTGAACAGTTTGAAGAACTAGAATCATAATCTTAGGGATGTTCTATTTTTTTCAACCAACTAAATCATCCAAATTATGCAAAACCAGCTAATTATTCAAGTCAGCGATTCCCAAGGGAGGCGCAAATGATCACTTTAGGGAGAGGGGCGAGCGATTAGGGTAGCGTCAATATTGCAATAATGCAAAGTTAAGCGTTTTAATATTAGGTCGTTTAAGAAATTAATGTCGCGTTTTGGAATACTTTCATTAACCTCCCCCCCAAAGAAAAACGTACATCACGTATAATAGTTAAACGAACCGTATAAACGTCACATTAAAGTAGCCTATATAATGTGTAAAGTTTAGTATACTCTATACTTAGTGATGGCACGCGACGAGACACACAATCGGCATGTGATGTTGTTTGAATACAAGAAGGGAAGCAACGTCTCTGTAACCACAAAGAATATCAAAGAAGTTTATGCAAATTTCTTTCAGGTGACTTTAGCCTTAAAAACTGTGATGGCAGCGACCGACATGTTGGAATTGATATTGATGTTCTGAAGACGCTTGTGGAGTCTAACTCAAGGCAACACGCTCGTGAAATAGCCCTGAAATTGCATGTCTCTCATGAAACAATACGTAAACATCTAAGAAATATGGGAAAACTCCATTTTTGTGAATGTTTGGGTGCCTCACGAACTCTCCGATGATCATCGTTTCAACGTGTGAACGTTGCTTTGTCTCTTCTGGCGCGTAATGCGTGTGAACCATTTTGGCCAGAATTGTCTACCGGTGATGAAAAATGGATTCTCTATGCAAATAGTTAACGCCAAAAACAATGGCTCAGTCCTAGACAAAAACCACTTCC
>NW_013666483.1:202816-204108 GCF_000517525.1 Limulus polyphemus
GTGGACGTGCATTTGGTGGGACATCAAAGGATTAATTCATTTCGAACTCCTCAATCCACAGCGAACTGTCAATGCAGAGATCTATAGTCAGTAACTGGAACGTTTAAATCAAGCCCTTCATCAGAAATGCCCTTCACTCGTTAATCGGAAAGGTGTTCTTCTTCTCCACGACAATGCACGTCCACATGTGGCACGCTTGACGCAACACAGGATTTTGGAGTTGGGTTGGGAAGTTCTCCTACACCCACAATGTTCACCAGATATGACACCGTCAGATTACCATCTTTTTAATGACTGCAACACCATCTTAATGGTGTTAAGAGGACATCGACATGTCTTTTGCTTCAAAGCCAAGTGATTTCTTTAATCAGGGCATTAACAACCTGATTGTAAGATGAAAAAGCATCATCGATAAGAATGGAGACTATTTAATTCAATAAATGTTTTGTTTTGATATATAAGTTCTGGTTTTTTCATCTAAAAAAAGCAACATTAATTTCTTGACGACCTAATATATTTTTTATTAGTGATAATTATAAGTAATTACTACAACACATATAACATTTTAATGTGTATCGTTTATTATATCTCGTTACTTAACTTACATTTTCACTCACTTAAACAAAAGGAGGGGGCGCAAGAAACCATATTTATTAAAGAGGGCGTGGATGACAAATGTTTGGGAAATTCTACTTTAAACAATACTTATATAGTAAAACTCTTTTCCAGTTTTCAAACTGGTAAGAACGAATGAGAAACTAAGAAGGTACTCGAAATGATAGGTTAACGAGTTTTATATTTTTATAAGTTTGGCTACGTCTACTTTATTTTCATAAAACTGAAGAAGACTGCGCTCAGAGCTTCAATATATAATGAAGTCAACGAAGCGCTCAACCGGCAGACACTAATAGTAAGCACAGCTATTAAAATCTGTTACTTCGTTTTCAATTCTGCTTAATCCAAGCCCATTCTTTTTATAACTCTCAGAAGTTCTCGTGTTCGTTTACAGTTTCTTTTCTCCATGGATTAAATGTTAGAATTGGAGGCTTAAAGTATTCACCGTTTCTCGTTTCCTTTTCGGATATTTTTATCTTGCCGCTACATTTGTTTGTTACTCCCATTAACATTTTATTATGTTCATTGTTATATTATTTATTATGTTCAGTAACATTTTATTATGTTCGTTGTTATGTTATATATATTATGTTCATTGTTATGTTATTTAATATGTTCATTGTTATCTTCTTTATTATGTTCGTTGTTATGTTATTTAATATGTTCATTGTTATCTT
>NW_013666483.1:204386-208630 GCF_000517525.1 Limulus polyphemus
TAACATTTTATTATGTTCGTTGTTATGTTATATATATTATGTTCATTGTTATGTTATTTAATATGTTCGTTGTTATGTTATTTATTATGTTCAGTAACATTTTATTATGTTCGTTGTTATGTTATATATATTATGTTCATTGTTATGTTATTTATTATGTTCGTTGTTATGTTATATATCATGTTCATTGTTATGTTATATATCATGTTCATTGTTATGTTATTTATTATGTTCAGTAACATTTTATTATGTTCGTTGTTGTGTTATATATTATGTTTACATAATAAATAACATAACAACGAACATAATAAAGAAGATAACAATGAACATATTAAATAACATAACAATGAACATAATATATAACATAACAACGAACATAATAAAGAAGATAACAATGAACATATTAAATAACATAACAACGAACATAATAAAGAAGATAACAATGAACATATTAAATAACATAACAATGAACATAATATATAACATAACAACGAACATAATAAATAACATAATTATGAACATAATAAAATGTTACTGTTCTCGTTACAGTCCCTGAAGATCGTAATATTCCAACATTATAATATTCCATTTGCTGTACGAAAGGGACTAGCCCTCAGTATCTGTAGGATTATAGCGCTAAAAAACGGGTTTCAATATCCGTAGTGACCATAGCACAGATAGCTCATTTTGCACCTTTGTTATGGTTATTATCCACTTCTATGAGCAGAATTTCTAGATGGTGTTTTGTCTGATAACATTAGCGCAGACAGTATAGTTGCTCTGCATCATAAAGCAAGAAACAACGACAGCATCAGAAATCTGCCAAAGCCTCTAATTTTATTTTTCAAACCATTTCTTCTATAAAAAAGAAACTAATTATTATAGGATTAAATTGAACTTATTTCTTTTAAATTTAGATAATTTACGCCTTTAATTTCCTCTTAAGTATTTTTTTTCTTTTAATCTTCCTGCTTTTCCTTCCGTGGTTTAAGCTAGCTTTAATGGAGTGAATCTTTGAAGTTGGAAAAGCATCGGGGACTTTTAGGCCTAACACGAATGATTAAAATCACGCCTGAGTGCAAATGTTTAGTCTAATTAGCCCTTTACGAATTTCGAATGAGACGCGTGTGTAAAAATAGCATTTCAGATCCACCATATATCTACCACAAGCCATCATCAGCTGAGCTAGGTCAATGACAGCCAAAAAGTACTTCTGAAACGCTATCTGTATGCAAAATAAGATACGTAAGCCTATTTTACACACCTCTGATTCGAAATCCGTAAAGGAATAATTAAGAAGAAGGTGATGCAATCAAGCAGGATTTTAAGAGAATTTTTCCACGGAATCTGGGGCCTGGCATGGCCAAGTGGTTAGGGCTCTCGACTAGCAATCTGCGAGTCGCAGGTTCGAATCTCCATCACACCTTTTAGCCGTGAGGGCGTTAAAATGTGATGTTCAATCTCACTATTCGTTGGTAAAAAAGTAGCCAAGAGTTGGCTAATATTTCATTGCTAAATTAAGGACGGCTAGCGCAGATAGTCCTCATGTAGCTTTACGCGAAATTCAAACCCACGGAATCCGAAACATGACCCGTTATTTTGTATGCTCCCGCCCCCCCCCCCTCCACCCATTTCAATATAATTCAATATAAATAATAAAAATCTATTAATGAACAGCCATATTAGAGATGTTAACAAGTAGTCCGGGAGGAGAGGGTTAAATAACTAAGCCTGTAGTTTAAAAAGTCGTTTACAATTCAACTTGTTAAGATACAATATAGCACAGAAATCTCATTATGATTTTCGGGGTGCCACAACAAAGAGTAAAACAGCAATGACTATCAGATTTGTAGCCAGGGGGAATCCTAGAGGGAACGGCCCCCTGAAAAATATAGGCATATTGATTACGTTATTTTCCAGCTTTTATGTATAATAAACTCGTTTTGTATCATTTAATAAAAAAATAAACAATATTACCTTTGATTTGATTTGCTTTAATGACCAGTTTATTAAAAATTTAAATCAATTTCAGCTTTTTAACTTATTGCCCCCCCCCCCAGAGTGGAAAACCTGGCTACGCCTATGATTAACTATGCTAAATAATTTGAAAATTCTAAATCAAACAAACAAACAAGCAAAGCACAGTTTTATAAGATTCACGTTTTCCATACAGTTTTATTAAATAAATAGTCGTGGAGTATCACGCCACACGTGCACACACACACACACATTTTGTCACATGACTTTAGCAGGTTTTATTGATTGGTTTACTTTTTCAATATTTGCGTAAAGCTATAAAAGGGCTGTCTGCAGTAGACGCCCCTAATTTTGAACTAATAGGTTACAGGGTGGGCAGCTGTTCAACGCCATCAACCGCTAACTCTTGGGGTACTCTAATCGAATAGTGGAATTTGACAACCACTCTTATAACGCACCAACAGCCGCCCAAAAGTGTGGAGCGTGACTTTTATTTCTGTAAAGAGACGTCACAGACTGGCACGCTAATCAACAGGCCACGCCCGGCCCGATCGGGAAGGAAAAGTGTGGTCATAATTGATCAGTGATACCTAATTTATCATTTTTTAATGAGTAGACAGTCTTAATACAACTCATTTATCTTTCTTTCTTTAATATTTACGACCTTATAATAATTAAATTAGAAATATCCACGTATTTTTCCATAAATGGGAGGATATTGTTTCACAAGATATTTTACTTGGGTATTAGCCTAACGTTTTGTGAACAGAAGAACAAAATGTCGGAAAAACAAGATAAAGCAACCTAGTGAATGGGTAGTCTGTAATAATTTCGCGCTGGAGAAATGGACGTACAATACTGGCAAGTGCTAATTAACACCTCATTAGAGGATGAGAACGTAATCTGTGCACGTAATCACGAGAAAAGAAACATAAAAACACCCTTACATCTTATAATGTGAGAAATTCAACTCCTGTAGAAGTAGATAAAGACTTAGGTAACTGTTATTAAATTTATATTTTATCAACATCCTAAAACGATAACCTGAATATCTAAACGATAAAGTTAATGAGAATCCGATGAATCAATCATCATCCACAACGCATAGAACCAGCCACCACCCTGAATTCTATCCGAACTCGTTAATAGTCTCATTAATTAAAGTTTAAAGTGTTTGTTTGTTAAATCAGTCTGAGCTAGCTGTCCCTAAGTTGGTAGCGACAGACTAGAGGGATGTTTGTTTGTAATTAAGCACAAAGCTACACAATGGGTTATCTGCGCTAGCTGTCCCTAAGTTGGTAGCGACAGACTAGAGGGATGTTTGTTTGTAATTAAGCACAAAGCTACACAATGGGCTATCTGTGCTCTGCCCACCACGGGTATCGAAACCCGGATTCTAGCGTTGTAAGTCCGCAGACATATCGCTGTGCCACTGGCGGTGGGCGACTAGAGAGAAAAAAGCTAGTCAACACCACTAACTCTTGGACTATTCTTTACCAACGAAAAGTGGGATTGACCATCATATTATAACACTCCCACAGCTAAAAGGATGAGCATGTTCTGTGACGGGATTCGAGCCCTTGACCCGCAGATTGCGAGTAACAATAATAATAATATTGATAATTTTACATTATTACCCTTATTTTTACATGAAGTTATTAACTATCTCATAAATGTAGCTAAAAACATGAAAATATCACATCTACACTATCCCAAGCGATTTTGCAAATTCGATAATTGATTTGCAAAAGCAACTCAAATGATTTTCAATGTAATTAGCAAAAATATCTCAAACAGTTTCAATTTCATTTGTAACAAAACAAAATTATACCATGATTGATATAGAAGAAAAAAAATCGTGTTACCACATTTCATACGGACTAGAAACCGGGTATCGATACCCGTGGTGGGAAGAACACAGATAGCCCATTGTGTAGCTTTGTGCTTAACTACAAACAAACAAACAAATTCATAGCAAGTCTAAAAGTTGTGAAGGTAAATGATTTTTAATAAAATGTCAGTAGCAGAACTCGGTGAGTGTACAAAAATATTTTAACATTACCGTGAAAATGACAAACAAATAAAGAGCAGTTTAAAAATAATTGATAAGGAGTTACGTACAAGATTCCGAGTTGTGATATATTAACATCCTAAAAAAATGATATATGCTTCAGTTAGCGAATCGGGAAAGGTGGACAGATAAAGCTGATAGGATGTTTATTTGTTTTTGAATTTCGCGCAAAGCTACACGAGGGCTATCTGCGCTA
>NW_013666483.1:209179-221713 GCF_000517525.1 Limulus polyphemus
ATAACGTCCCCACGGCTGAAAGGGCAAGCATGTTTGGTGTGACGGGGATTCGAACCCGCGTCCCTCAGATTGCAAGTCGAGCGCCCTAACCACCTGGCCATGCCGGGCCCAAATATTTATCTGTGCTCTGCCCACCACAGGTATCGAAACCCGGTTTCTAGAGAACAGAGAAAGCTGATAGGAATAACAGGTTACTTCAACGTAAATATAAGGTTATCGTAACTGAAACAACACAAATGTACTCGTTCAGGGCTCTGCAATTTCCCAACAAATAAAAACTAATATACAAAATTTCCAACAACCGCCTTAAACACATTAAAAAAAAAGGTATCTAAATTATTTTTCTTTGCATTTTTTTAGGATTATTTATCAGTAGATACATTATTGTTATTGTTGTATCATTCTGGTGGTAAATCAAAAATTGAAAAATAAATAAATAAAGCATTCCATTACAAAAAATCTATCGATATCTGGAATCTATTTGTTTGTTTTGGAACAAAGCCAATTGGGCTATCTGCTGTTCGCGCTGCGG
Organism: Limulus polyphemus; assembly: GCF_000517525.1. Taxonomy (NCBI): domain Eukaryota; kingdom Metazoa; phylum Arthropoda; class Merostomata; order Xiphosura; family Limulidae; genus Limulus; species Limulus polyphemus. Next base: position 209,712 of record NW_013666483.1, read on the forward strand.
AGAATCGAACCTCAGATTTGTTTCAGTTTTACATTGATATTATCTTGTTTATAATAGGTTTACAAACGATGAATATTATTCAATATAAAAGTAATTGTTTTGTCAAAGATAATCTAACAGTAACTACATTGGTATAGCTGGGAATACTACTGTAGACTTAAAGGGAACCTAACAGTAACTACATTGGTATAGCTGAGAATACTACTGTAGACTTAAAGAAAATCTAACAGTAACTACATTGGTATAGCTGAGAATACTACTGTAGACTTAAAGGGATTATTTTAGCAGTAACTACATTGGTATAGCTGAGAATACTACTGTAGACTTAAGGAGAATCTAACAGTAACTACATTGGTATAGCTGAGAATACTACTGTAGACTTAAAGGGAATCTAACAGTAACTACATTGGTATAGCTGAGAATACTACTGTAGACTTAAAGAGAATCTAACAGTAACTACATTGGTATAGCTGAGAATACTACTGTAGACTTAAAGAGAATCTAACAGTAACTACATTGGTATAGCTGAGAATACTACTGTAGACTTAAAGGGAATCTAACAGTAACTACATTGGTATAGCTGGGAATACTACTGTAGACTTAAAGGGATTATTTTAGCAGTAACTACATTGGTATAGCTGAGAATACTACTGTAGACTTAAAGGGAATCTAACAGTAACTACATTGGTATAGCTGAGAATACTACTGTAGACTTAAAGGGATTATTTTAGCAGTAACTACATTGGTATAGTTGGGAATACTACTGTAGACTTAAAGGGATTATTTTAGCAGTAACTACATTGGTATAGCTGGGAATACTACTGTAGACTTAAAGAGAATCTAACAGTAACTACATTGGTATAGCTGGGAATACTACCTTAGACTTAAAGGGATTATTTTAAAGAAGGTGAACACGTCCGGAGAACGTTTTATAAAACTTTGGTGATCTTTCATTAAACGAAGCGTGTTGCTTGCAAATATGCTCGCATTAATATGTTGAAATATCTTTAAAATAACAACATTTGTCTTTCATTGCAAATTGTGGAGTGGAATTACAGAAAATAGTTAATAAATCTGATGTTCTTATGTCCTCATCTACTTACACGTATATCCATACATCACACACACACACACACATATATATATATCGAGGATTTAAAATATTAACTTCTGTGGTAGACTTTATTAATCAAGTTAATGATATAAGTGTCATTTATAGCCCCACATTAGGGAACATTAATGTTAGAGTGACTATCTATCCATCTGTCTCTCTGTCTATCCATGTGTGTGTTACTGATAAAGGTTACTTTAGCCACGTGAACAAAACCAGTCATATCCTATCACTAGTGGTACTAATTAAATGTAATTTCGTATTCCACGTTTTATCTTTTTTAAGCCTAACAACTAGACAACCCAAAAGAAAAAAAGAATGAATGAATTTTTTTACAGCAACTTGCAATGTTAGCATAAAAAAATAATTGATAGCTATCACATATTGAAAACAAAGACAAAAGATAATTGTGTGTGATCCAGATGAAGTACCTGTAATTGTGTGTGATCCAGATGAAGTACCTGTAATTGTGTGTAATCCAGATGAAATACCTGTAATTGTGTGTGATCCAGATGAAGTACCTGTAATTGTGTGTGATCCAGATGATATACCTGTAATTGTGTGTGATCCAGATGAAGTACCTGTAATTATGTGTGATCCAGATGAAATACCTGGTGAAGTACATTTTAAGATAGTCCACAGTCACTTCAGCAAAGGTTGATGACACTTAGTTTAAAGCTACAATAGACCCCCCACACAGTAGCACAGTGGTGGGCATAGCACAGGCAGCCCATTGTGCAGCTTTGTGTTTAACTACAAAATAATGCTATAGCAGTAAGCATTATTCAACGTCCTCTAGTGACGATATCTAAAAATCAATATAAAGAAGTGGACATAAACTCGACCAGGGGTGAAAGTTCAAAACTCTTAATTACATAGTTATCATCAATTGTCAACAGGAACCATCATCAAACTGGAACTTCAAAAAAAAAGTGTTTCGTTTAAGTGCTTTTTAAGTACCTTGGTTTTAATATTGTTTGCTATCTGTGTTGAAAATTTAACGGGATTTTTAAAGGGTCCAGTTCTTCTTCCTTAAAAACTTACACGAATTATTATAATCATCACCAAACAGGCTGTTTCCGAATACTTGTTGTTGATTCATGTATCAATTTGGACTCTGTGAATAATGAAACGTTGACCAATTCGCTTGAAACGGTGAAGCTTCAATTACTTTGTTCCAGTTCCTTTCGGCACGAACTGGTGGTTAAGTAGTTAAGTGTGAAGTTGATAACTTCTGGTGTGGTTTCTTTAATCAGATTTGTGTTAACCAAGCATTCAGAATCCTTAGCTGAGGAATAGTCAAATCTGACCTATACAAGACTCATAAAACATGTATTCAATACTAAAAGTTACGGTTTAAACGTCGAAAGCTTATGAAGCATTAGAAACCGTTATGTCTAAGATATGTAATACAAATTACGTTAACTGCAGATTTCAACTGCATACAAAATAGCGTTTCAGAGAATATTTCTGTCTCAAATCTTCCAGCTAAACTGACGAGTTCTGGTTACAAAAGGCTTCTTAGGAAGTGACTTATGAGAGACAAAAAATATATTTAAAATTATATTTTTACACATCTCTGATTTTGAATCCTCAGAGGACAGTTTGTTTGTTTTGTTTTTGAATTTCGCGCAAAGCTACACTAGGGCTATCTGCGCAAGCCATCCCTAATTTAGCAGTGTAAGCCTAGAAGGAAGGCAGCTAGTCATCACCACCCACCGCCAACTCCTGGGCTACTCTTTTACCAACGAATAGTGGAATTGACCGTCACATTATAAGGGTCCCCACGGCTGAAAGGGCGAGCATGTTTGGTGGGACGGGGATTCGAACCCGCGACCCGCAGATTGCGAGTCGAGTGCCCTACCCACCTGGCCATGCCGGGTCTACCAGAGGACAGTTAACACGATTTTTATCACAAATGTTAGGCCTAAGGTATTTTATGTTACATACGAACACAAAGAAGAAGGAATAAGTGAAATAATTATGTATTTTTTAACACGAAATTGTAAGTTTTACACGTAATATTCTATTACGAAAAAAGGTATTTTTTTATTCCTATTTCTGTCGCTGAGAATTCAGTTTCCATAAACTTTATTTTATTTGGGCGAACTTTAAGAGCGGTTTTTATGAGGACTGCTGAATTGCTTTGTTAAAGACAAACAGCGATCGGATTGAGGTTTTTCTCTACCCTAATATAACTTAAGAGGCTTTATGCGTCACTTGGCGCGAAGAGGATTAAGTAAGTAATAAAGTACAACTTAGGTAATGCTGTTGTTGTTTGTAATTAAGCACAAAGCTACACAATAGGCTATCTGTGCTCTGCCCACCACGGGTATCGAAACCCGGATTCTAGCCTTGTAAGTCCGCAGACATACCGCTGTGCCACTGGGAGGCTAGGTAATGTTCTTCATAGATCATATGTTATTTCACCGAAGCTATTTTTTTCACATCTATGGCTGTGATATTTTTACTCGAGATATTTGAACCACAGGTTTGTCACGGTAATTGTTACTTCCTGTTTTTATTATATTATTGGTGTGGTTTGTTGTGAACTATATTGGAGCTATGCATTTATAACACCTACATATATTAAACAATGTTTGTGCTAATAGTGAACAATAAAGACGAACAACATAAACTCACATATACGGAGTTCTTATAAAGGTTGTTGGCATGTTAGAATATCAATATAAAATAAAATTAATACCATTCGTCATAGAACGCATGAACCAATGAAATGATGGGAAATACGAATCCGTGGTCATTGAAAGGGGTCACCAGAGAGAGCTATTTGCTCTCTGTGGTCACGACTCATACCAACAGTAGCCTGCATCCTTGTAAGAAAGTGCTAAGTTTCCCAGTATGTAACATAACCACGTGCTGTCATATGTCATCTGTAAGGTCTGTCAATGCAGTAGGCCCTGCACGATAGGCAACTGACTTAAGTTATCCCCATAGACAAAAAATAAAGTAAAGCGGGCTATTCCGCAGCACGTAGCCAAGTTAAATATTGAAAGCTTTGTTAAACTGCATATTATGTCACCCAAAAATCATTGAGATGATTGGTGACTACATTGAGCAGATAGCGCCCTCTGGTAACAACTTCCGATGACCACAGATTGGTGTTCCCATATGATCACATTGGCATATCGACAGTGAGTTATTGCTCTTATGACGAATAGTATCCATGGTTTATTAATGTTCGAACATGTCAAGAAACTTATTAAAACGAACCAGAAGATTAATGGCATAGCATCTCATAACGAATATCATTTTGTCTGACCCTGTTATTGCTAGATCTAGAGCAATTTTAAGTTTCATTCTTTACAGTAAAAGGTCAATTATAATTATATAAACATCTAGTTCAAATAGAGAAAGTGGGATTCTTTCAGATGGTCAAGAAGGCAGATGGAGGTGATGAAATTGTGGGCAAAACACATTCCAAGAGTTTTAGAAATACCCTGTAAACCATCAACTTCTTGCCCGTTGGATCACAGGGTCAAAATAGAATGGGGGTCGCTAAATATAAGAAGCAAGTTACAGTCTCATTTCACACTTCATTACGCCAAACCATTATACATACACGTATCGCAATACGTTACTCCATACTTATCAAACGTCTTCAAACTGTTGTCCCTCCTTATCGACACGCTTTCTAAATATAACAAAAACTGTGCTGTTATTAGGTCGTTTACTCTTTGTTTCATCCTGTATGAATAAATATTAAAAGAGAAAGAGGCATGTTTAGGATTATTCTAAACAGAAAAAACAAAAACAGAAAACGACGTATCTTCAGGTCTAATAAATTGAATGAGTTTAAACGGGCTGACTTTATTTTAAAGAATAAAAACTCCTTGCTTATAACTTTAAACTTTTAAAAGTTCGTCCGGTTAGTTAACATATTTTTAAATGCATAAGAAAGTTTACATTAAAAGAATACGTACGATGGTATACCGTATCACAGAACTGTACAATTTACTTGATTCAATTACTGTGTTTTCTTTATACACTATCGATATGTATATTTGTGTGTGTTTATTCGTGCATGTATTAGATAAAACTATATGTGTTAAAACATGTATGTATTTAATAAAACTGTATGTGTTTAAGCATGTATGTATTAGATAAAACTATATATGTTAAAGCATGTATTAGATAAAACTATATATGTTAAAATACGTATGTATTAGATAAAACTATATGTGTTTAAACATGTATGTATTTAATAAAACTGTATGTGTTTAAGCATGTATGTATTAGATAAAACTATATTTTTAACACATATAGTTTTATCTAATACATACATGTTTAAACACATATAGTTTTATCTAATACATACATGTTTAAACACCCATGTATGTATTAGATAAAACTATATGTGTTTAAACATGTATGTATTAGATAAAACTATATATATGTTAAAATACGTATGTATTAGATAAAACTATATATGTTAAAATACGTATGTATTAGATAAAACTATATGTGTTTAAACATGTATGTATTAGTTAAAACTGTATGTGTTTAAACATGTATGTATTAGTTAAAACTACATGTGTTTACCCATGTATACATTAGATAAAGCTGTATGTGTTTAAACATGTATGCATTAATTAAAACTGTATGTGTTTAAACATGTACACATTAGTTAAAACTGTATGTGTTTACACATGTACACATTAGATAAAACTGTATGTTGAATTTTGTGGATTATAAAATCGAACGTAGTACACAATCGAACAGTCAGTAACATTGGGTGGTCGGTAACATTTGTAGGCATACTTACTGTTACTGTAATTGGATTTAAGGGGAAAAAAACAGCCATCACTGTGCATTTATATAGTCCATACCTTAAAATGTAATTTGATGGAATGCACACCAAATATTTTGTAAAGTTTTACATTAAAACCTGTGTGATTTTTGGAGCATGACTTGTGTATTTAACAACCATCATACGAGTTTTGTCCATGGGATGGTGGGAATTTCACGGATGTGTGATCACAGTGAAACGCGAAAATAGTAAAAATTGAAAGTATTAGATTAACAGCAAAAAAAATAAAAAATACACACATAAAAGAAAGAAAGCTAATAGAGTTCGATACCAGAGAATAATTGAATACGTTTCTTTTACTTTTTTTTCGGAGAAAGATAGTGCCTATCAGGATGTTTCAGACTTCATTCTGATACTGAAAATAATTCTCACTCCAGAGTAAATTGTATCACAAAACTCGTGTCTGTTTTCGTTCGGACTTGATCGTATCATTGTATTGTATATTAAGAAAATTAGAAGTGTACTTCTAAAATAAAACTTTTTAGATTTACAAGAGGAATTTTTTGTTCGTTTGTTTGCTATTAAACACAAACTTACGCAATTGGCTAGCGGTGCTCTGCCCACCATTTGTATCTAAACTTGATTTTTAGCGTTATAAGTCACCAGAATGCGGGCAGTTATGGATTTTTTTATGCTTTTATCGCCACAACAGAAATAAAAATACCGTGTTTTTGAAACTTGCGAAACTTTCTTACTGTTGAAACAATGCTTTCAAAACTTATAGATAAATATGCTATATATATATCCATGTGGTATGCTAATTTTAATATTTACCTCAGAATTAATCTTTAATTAGTTATATTAAATCGATATTATTTGTTTGTAAAACATCACGAATAAGTTAGTATGATATATTGGTTCAACTAAATGATGAAAATAGCCAAATTATAAGATTAGGCTTAATAATTGACAGCTAAAGAGGAATATATAAAAAATAAAGTATCCAGAGACTAGCGCGATTTTTATCATAATATTGATAGGGTTATTGAGTTCAAATGCTTCGCCAGCTTTCGACGCTCAGATCATATCTTTAAAAAACTTAAAGGCCTGGTGGTTAGGTGGCGCTCGACTCGCAATCTGCGGGTCGTGGGTTTGAATCCCCGTCACGCCGAACATGCTCGCCCTTTCAGCTGTGGGGGCGTTCTAATTTGACGGTCAATCCCACTATTCGTTGGTAAAAAGAGTAACTCAAGAGTTGGCGGTGGGTGGTAATGACTAGCTGCCTTCCCTGTAGTCTTTTACTGCTAAATTAGCGCAGATAGCCCTCGTGTAGCTTTGCGCGAAATTCAAAAACAAACAGTTTCAGTTTCAGGAAGTGTCTGCTCCTCCTAAAATGAGTTTTATTGACTAGATATTTAAATACAAAACCCAGAAGTGTATCTTCGATCTAAACGTCTAGCTAGATATTTACAAAGTTAATATATGATATGATATTTATCGCTAAGCCTATTGCTGATACGAATACGTAGCTATAGTCATTATTTAGGGGTTCAAGTGAAATAAAAATGCAATTTTTATGTTTACTCGTCTTTTTTTATCTAAAGTATCCTTCTCTAAGATATAAGTTACAAAACTGATCAATTTGAAAAAAAATAGATAGAGGGCTATTTGCTTTCCACCTGGTGAAAAAATCTGAAAATTGCCAGTTTCTTAAGTTGAAATAAAATAAGAGTAAAAGTGGCGTTTGAACAGAACACAAAATTTACAGCATTTGAAGTTGTAGCCACATGTATCAAGAAGTTCCAACAAATATTTCAACAAGTGACTTATTATTTAGTAATATATTTGTGTTTTAACAAGTGACCTATAGTAATGTACTTGTCTTTTAACAAGTGACCTACAGTAATATATTTGTGTTTTAACAACTGACCTACAGTAATATATTTGCCTTTTAACAAGTGACCTACAGTAATGTATTTGTCTTTTAACAATCGACCTATAATAATATATTTGTGTTTTAACAAGTGACCTATAGTAATATATTTGTGTTTTAACAACTGACCTACAGTAATATATTTGCCTTTTAACAAGTGACCTACAGTAATGTATTTGTCTTTTAACAATCGACCTATAATAATATATTCGTGTTTTAACAAGTGACCTATAGTAATATATTTGTGTTTTAACAAGTGACCTACAGTAATATATAACAAGTGACTTATAATAATGTATTTGTCTTTTAACAAGTGACCTACAGTAATATATTTGTATTTTAACAAGCGACCTACAGTAATATATTTGTATATTAACAAGTGACCTACAGTAATATATTTGTATATTAACAAGTGACCTATAATAATATATTTTTGTTTTAACAAGTGACCTACAGTAATATATTTGCCTTTTAACAAGTGAAGTATAGTAACATATTTCTGTTTTAACAAGTGACTTACAGTAATATATTTACCTTTTAACATGTGACCTATAGTAATGTATTTCTCTTTTAACAAGTGAACTATAGTGATATATTTCTGTTTTAACAAGTGACCTATAATAATATATTACTGTTTTAACAAGTGAACTATAGTAATGTATTTCTCTTTTAACAAGTGAACTATAGTAATATATTTCTGTTTTAACAAGTGACTTACAGTAATATATTTACCTTTTAACAAGTGACCTACAGTGACTTATAATAATATATTTGTGGTTTAACAAGTGACTTACAGTAATATATTTGTGTTTTAAGAAGTGACCTACAGTAATATATTTGCATTTTAACAAGTGACCTACAGTAATATATTTGCATTTTAACAAGTGACCTACAGTAATGTATTTGTCTTTTAACAAGTGACCTACAGTAATATATTTGTGTTTTAACAAGTGACCTATAATAATATATTTGTGTTTTAATTTGTGATACTAATTCTGTATTGTTCAGTAGAAGTTCATTGAAACTAATTCTGTATTGTTCAGTAGAAGTTCATTGAAACTAATTCTAATTCAGTAGAAGTTCGTTGATACTAATTCTGTATTGTTCAGTAGAAGTTAATTGAAACTAATTCTAATTCAGTAGAAGTTCGTTGATACTAATTCTGTATTGTTCAGTAGAAGTTCATTGAAACTAATTCTGTATTGTTCAGTAGAAGTTCATTGAAACTAATTCTGTATCGTTCAGTAGAAGTTCGTTGATACTAATTCTGTATTGTTCAGTAGAGGTTCATTGAAACTAATTCTGTATTGTTCAGTAGAGGTTCATTGAAACTAATTCTGTATTGTTCAGTAGAGGTTCATTGAAACTAATTCTGTATTGTTCAAGTTATAATAAAAATCAAAACTGTTTTTGATGGTAAAAAAATCACTCCAGTTGATATAATACATCTCTACATATTTTCCTCTGAACACCCAGGCAACTGTTTAAAAAAAATTGCGTTGCACACCTGTGGTGGGCAGAGCACAGATAGCCCATTGTGTAGACTTGCGCTTAACAACAAGCAAGCAAACAACCCGTTATTTTGTTTTTAAAACATCTCTTCAAGCTCAAAGTATTTTTCTATAACGATAAAGCGTCTATTAAGGTAAGTATTGCTCATATAATAGCATTACTGGCTTTGCTGTTTAGCTCATGGTAATTATCCCTCACGTGAATTAATGTCATCAGGCCGTACCTACAAGCGGTGTACGCACGTGGCTTTATAGATTACACCTATCTTAGCTGTGCCACCCGTTCTGGCAAGTCTCTTTGAAAGACGGTACATTTATTTTTATGATATTGCGTGTCTCTTAACGATTATTGATTGCACATAATTCAGGTTTAGGCCAACGAAAAGGCCTGTTCTACGCCATCTTTTTTTTAGGTTGACGTTGTGTTGTCAAGCGTGTAAAAACAATAATGTAGCGTTTAAAATTGCGATAATACCAACATTTGGGATTGGTTTGACGGGAGATGTTATAATTGTTTAAAAAATACAAATAATGGCGAAGAAATCTCATAAGCTTCTTAACAACGTATAACTATGTGGTTTAAGCATTTAAAATATCAAAGTATACTTATTGTGATAGTCCCCAAAGCCTCCCCCTCCCAGTGGCACAGCGATATGTCTGCTGACTTGCAATGCTAGAATCCGGGTTTCGATACCCGTGGTGGGCAGAGCACAGATAGCCCATTGTGTAGCTTAATTACAAACAAACAAACAAATTGTCCCAAAAATGTAAACTTATTATGATTCTTACAGCACTAGCTTTATTTTTTGGGGGGTTGTAAAAGATAACACAAGACTAGAACGTAAGAAAAAATGAATGTTTAACAACTGAAGAAGAAAATGATTATTGAACAAAACCGTACATAAAGTACGTCTTCTTGATTAGCGCGGTATTATTTGATTTAAAAACCAACAACAAAAACAAATAGAAAGTCGCTACTAGCCTAAAGAGCATAAATGGGTCAATGGTAAGTATACGAACTTAAAATTCTGTCGTTCGATTCCCCGTGGTGGACAAAGCGCAGAAAGCCCATTTTGACGCTTTACGCTAAAACGAACAAACTGAACGAGAATTTTGTAATTCTCTGTAAGTCGAGTTGTCGGTTGTGGGGGTGGGAGGGGGTGGGTGGTAAACCAAATATGAAGTGAAAACAAAATACAGGGAGATTCGAGGACATGCTCCTTCGGGAACAATAGAGTAAACAATAGAATCAAAGAATGCTGACACTATCGTGTCGCATGAACAATAGAGTAAACAATAGAACCAAAGAATGCTGACACTATCGTGTCGCATGAACAATAGAGTAAACAATAGAACCAAAGAATGCTGACACTATCGTGTCGCATGAACAATAGAGTAAACAACAGAACCAAAGTATGCTGACACTGTTGTGTCGCATGAACAATAGAGTAAACAATAGAACCAAAGTATGCTGACACTATCGTGTCGCATGAACAATAGAGTAAACAACAAAACATATACACCTTTAATGGAAAATGTACGTTTCTTTTATGCATTTTTCTGTAGTGGATATTCAAGGAGTAATAAGCCAGAACCTGTTTTGAAAAGTTAGGCCTTTTAATAAAACACATTTTATTTTATACTTTGGACCAAGAACTTGGCAGTCCGAAGATCAAAATATTTTTCTCAACGGTCAATATTAAAACACGAGGTACGTTCTAGAAAAAAACAATATAATTTTGTTTTTTGGACAACCTCTTCAAATTGTTTTTTTTTATCATACTATCTATCTTAAACATCAAGTTAGCTCTCGGTTGTTATATAAGCCTATCCAGGCTATTTAAGTCTTAACCGACACGTTTCAATTCTACGTCCAAGCCTAAAAAATTATGTTAAAAAAGAACTCGAATGAGTTCCACGTTAGAATAAACTTATGTTCTCAAGGAAAGCATAAGCATTTTGAACGCTTACGACACGAATACTTTTAACAACTGCTCAGTGCCATTCTAGACAGCGTCCTTGATTTTTGTGACTAGTCTCAGAGAAATCACCAGAAACGTAAACTTCCCAACAGCGATTGGCTGGTAGACTAGGAAAACTTTAAGAATGGTACTGTTATTTTAGTGTTACTCACTGATTGTATGAAAACAAAAAAAAAACGTTTTAGCTACTTAAACTGGTTCTAAAGAAACCTGTTCCGACGTAGACGTGTAGTTTCAAACTTTTGTAAATGATGTATCAATTTTCACGTGCTATGGTTTGGTAGCAGAACACCACTCCAAAGAAAGCGCATATACACCAATAATATGCAATTAAGTAGAGTTGTTCAAACACAAGATAACGCGTGTTATGTTGGCGCAACTAAGTTAACGGCGCGTGTTGTTCGGAATAACTTATTTATCAACCGGATTCACTTTCAGGAATTTTCAGCTTGACTTTTGTTTCTCTTTCAAGTTCTAATAGCAGACTTTCCCTTTACTGATATAACTATATCATTATACTTTTATTTCATTCCAGTTTTGTTTCAGCATGCTTTTTTGAATTAGCTACATGATTTACCAGTAAGCAGCCACATGTTTTACTAGTAAGTATTCACATGATTTCCAGTAAACATTCATATGATTTACCAGTAAACAGTCACATGTTTTACTAGTAAGCAGCCACATAATTTATCAG
>NW_013666483.1:222753-225878 GCF_000517525.1 Limulus polyphemus
ATTTACCAGTAAGCAGCCACATGATTTACCAGTAAGCAGCCACATGATTTACCAGTAAGCAGCCACATAATTTACCAGTAAGCATCCACATAATTTACCAGTAAGCAGCCACATGATTTATCAGTAAGGACCTCTAGGAGCATAATATTAACTGTTACTTTTTTGTGAAAGTATAGACCGCACAAAAATATTGTCAAAAGCAACGTTACACCATTCACGTTTCTCTCGTTAGATTTATTTCACTCAATTCTTTTTTTTTATATATTTTATAATTAAATTTGTTGTCAAAGTAAAGTTAAACGAAGAAGCTCTTCGCATTTGCAGAATATAAATGAATTTAATTTCCTCCATTGTTATACAGGAGACTTTCACTAGAATCAATATCAGATATGTTTTATTACAATCAAAAACGTTTCTACTGATCACGTACATAGTAACCAATGATTATTTGCGTTTGCAGGCGTGTGTTGAAATAAATCTTTGGGACTCACTAAATAATAAAGCTTCTAGCTATATTTTTACAGACTTGGGATGTCAAATAGATCAAGATCAACTAAAATCTAAAAATTATTTGATGAAAAACAACTGATAAACCAAAAGCAGTTTAGGTGAATTTATTCACTGTCGAAAATTATCATTCTGAGATTCTATGGAGTTATTATGTTTTTTTTCCGTTTTTGTTTTTTTATCAAAATCGGTCACTTTTCAATGAAAGGTTACCAATACAGTTGGCCATCACTAACTGGGATTATCTACAGAATTCTTATCTTGTTTAAAGTGGGATTTGATAAGAACCACACACACATACTAAAAGTGTTTACTTCCAAATGAAAGTCATTTGGCAGGGTTAGAACACCGGTCTCTTCAAATCGCTACTTCGACATACACGTCAACTGCGCAAATACAACTTCCAGGAAAATAGTTTCCAAAAATGAACTTGGTTGACTAAACTGATAAACAGGGAAGCGATGGCTGGATAGAAGAGCTAAATTAAAGCTTACACGTAGATTATAAACATCTTATACGATAAGTAAGTGAGCACGAGGACAAAAAAAAAGAAAAATATAAGTAGCGTCATGAGGGTGTGGTTTCCCCAATGGGATGTAACTTGTCATTATAACGCTTAGCTTCTCTTAACAATAAGAACATAGTTATCTACCTGCAGAACCACTACAAATAATGTTACGTGAAAGAAGCTGACGTCATAAGAGAGTAGTGACGTCACGCCTAAGCTATTGTTGCGTGTCCACACTTTGCTAATACGCGAATTGCGTGACTTCAGAAGTGCGTTTTCTTTTTAAATAGTATACATGCTTTAAATACAAACGATTTTTTTCCCCCTTTATGGACATTTCGTGTACTCATTGCTTGGCTGTTCTTCTATTTATATCTTTTTAATCATTCACACCCTTAAAAAAAAAGATATGTATTACATACGGTTCACTTTTCAAAAAAACATATGTATTACACACGGTTCTCGTGTATTTGCAGTTGGGTAGACAAGAAAAAATTAAAGGAAGTAAACAGTACTTTGTTTAGTCTAAATATTAGTTATAACTTGTTTAAGATAATTTTATCCTTTATTAAAATAGCTACAGGCTTCAACTTTTTATTTATGTCTTTATTCTACTGGCCAGTCGCGTCCTGGCGGTTATCGTGTTGGGCTGCGGATCGAGGAATCCGGGGGTTTAGAAACGCGAAGCTACAAGACACGCATTGCGCTTATAGATGAAAGCGTGATAAAAATGACAATCAAACCTGCTACTAGGTTTAAAGTCAGTACAGCGGTAGGTGCTACTGGTTGGCTACCTTCCCTAGGAGTTTCTTATTTAGCCATCCAGTCCATGTCGTTCATGTGACGTCTATTTTACTGTTAGCCACAAATAACAAAATGTGAAAAAAAAGTATGGATAACAGTAACCGTAAATTACGTGTCAAAACAATATTATGAAGGAAACATTAACATTTTACGTGATTGAAGGTTAATCTTATCTATGAAAATATTGTTTTTGTACGTGATTGAAGGTTAATCTTATCTATGAAAATATTGTTTTGGTACGTGATTGAAGGTTAATCTTATCTACGAAAATATTGTTTTGGTACGTGATTGAAGGTTAATCTTATCTACGAAAATGTTGTTTTGGTACGTGATTGAAGGTTAATCTTATCTATGAAAATATTGTTTTGGTACGTGATTGAAGGTTAATCTTATCTATGAAAATGTTGTTTTGGTACGTGATTGAAGGTTAATCTTATCTATGAAAATATTGTTTGAGTACGTGATTAAAAGTTAATCCTATCTTTGAAAACTTTTTAGTACTTGATTGAAGATTAATGTTATACCAAAACAACATTTTCGTAGATAAGATTAACCTTCAATCACGTACCAAAACAATATTTTCAAGGATAAGATTAACCTTCAATCACGTACAAAAACAATATTTTCATAGATAAGATTAATCTTCAATCACATGCCATAACAATATTTTCAAGAATAAGATTAACCTTCAATCACGTACAAAAACAACATTATCTTTCAATCACGTGCCATAACAATATTTTCAAGGATAAGATTTACTTTGAATCACGTACCATAACAATATTTTCATAGATAAGATTATCCTTCAATCAAGTGCCATAATAATATTATCAAGTGGAATAATGATGTAATTCAGATAAATAAACATAAATATTCTATTTGACATTGTTCAGCGACATAATGTTTGCTTTTTTTGGTAGTAATTAAAGTGTTTAAGTTTTCATGGTTTTTTTTGGAGCCTTTCAATTCAACGGTGACACTTTTATGAACATTGTTATTAATCGATATTATCAGTAAAATTTGAAAAACGTGAACAATTTCGTCTATTCTTTGAGAAACTTACACAACACGAAACCTACATCCAGTAATAAATTATATTAAAGAAATAATGGAATATGCCTTCTTATTAACATCATAGCTGCAGTTAGACACAAGATTATTTCACGACACCACCACCCTCTGAATATTTCAGCCAATGACTTTATGATTAGAATTAATTATAGAAACATAATGAGGTTTTAGTACTGCTTTTATGTGTACACTACTAAAGTTGGCCAGGTGGTTAGGGCGCTCGACTCGCAATCTG
>NW_013666483.1:226872-234801 GCF_000517525.1 Limulus polyphemus
TACTAAAGCTTCCTGTAATTTTAAGCTCGTGTCGATTGAAAACCTAAGCCCAATTCTTAAACCAGACTAACGAAAACACTCGCATGACTACCACACTATTAATGATTGTTATTTCCGCTTTGATTATTCGTATATCATAATATATGTAAAGTACTAATGATTATTATACTAAATAGCAAAAACCAACTCGTTTCAGGAATTGACATTTCCTGGTTACAGCAGATAAACACGGGCACTACAACACATGTTTCATTCGACACTATCTTCCCTCCTGTCACATTCTACTAAGTATTGATATGCCTCTAGATTTCAATTAGCTGCCCGTCAGTGTGTTCCAGAAGAAGCGGAAAACTTTATAAAAGAACGTCATGTTTTATAAGAAATGGGGCACTTGGACAGGTGCCAACATGTAGCTGTTTGTATACACTGTTCAGCATAAACAAAACCCAATATGTAGGTCACTGTTTATGTATATAAGTAGTGTTGTCACAGCAACGTTTGTTGTAATTTCAAAAATGTTTTTTTTTTGCTCTTTTAATTATAAGGTACAGAGAAAGAAAACATTTTTTTTTACCTAACTACTGTGTAAAATTTTTTGTATTCTAAAGTAATCAGCGAATGTTGATTTACATTTATAATTTTATTAAAACTACAAATATATGAAATTCTGTTTGTTTGTTTTAAATTTCGCGCAAAGCTACACGAGGGTTATCTGCGCTAGCCGTCCCTAATTTAGTGTAAGACTAGAAGGAAAGCAGCTAGTCATCATCACTCATCGCCAACTCTTGGGCTACTCTTTTTACCAGCGAATAGTGGGACTGACCGTCACATTATAAGGGTCCCCACGGCTGAAAGGGCGAGTATATTAGGTGGGACGGGGATTCGAACCCGCGACCCTCAGATTGCGAGTTAAACATGGTCGATAAAAGTACTTTTCCACGGATACATATTTTTGCGTTTCACTTTTTTCTATTTACTACATCTGTTCTGTGTTCCTACTTGTGTCAATAGAACAGCAGAATTCATTCGTTTATCCATTATTTTCAATCCAATATTCCTGTTCTGTTTTGTTAATTATTTCTCACATTTTCTTCTTCTTCTCAGTTTTTGATACTTTGACCTTTTTAAAAAACGTACGACATAAAACATTTTTTAATGAAAGTATCCAAGATTAATTACTTTGGTAAATAATACGCCTTGTTCATACAGCTCGTGAGCGAGTTGCGCAAGACTTTAAAATTCAAACAATTATTTCTTTACCCACTGGGCTTATTATGTTACCGACCGAATGCAAGTGTGAAGCACGTTGCTTTTAGACTTCTAGGCCTCTCGAGACAACATTATAAAGATAACAGTATTCAAGATTTTTAAAAGGCATATCTTATTACCGAAAGGAGATCAAAAACTAATTCATATTTATGTAGCTAGCCCTAATTTGTACAACCGGCTGAGAATCAATAGATTTTTTTTAAAGTAATCTCAACGCGAAGGAGGTGTAATTACAGGAAGGCCTTCTTAATTTATGCCTTCGAGATGTTTGTATTATGAAAAAGGGTGAGAGGAAGTATCGTATTGAAGTACACGTTTAGAATATGTTAACTAATTTGAATTGAAAATTCAAAAGAAGAAGAAAAAAAAAGACGTACCGGATCCAGAAAACGTAGGATCTTAGCTAATGATAAACAGGATCGCCTCAGGTTTTCACTACGATGATTCAGCCGGCAGGAAATAAAAGCAGATCGAAACTAGATAGGTGATATACTAGTAAATCTAACGTGATACGGATCCCACGACTCGCCCACGTTAGCCACTAGTATCAAACTGTGTGTGAGCGATCTATCTCATTAGAGCATGTGTTGTTTTAATACCATCATACTCTGGCAAATATTCAACGCACGCAAAAAAACAACAACAACAAAAAACCTACACATAAAATTTTAAAACTACCCCCCATTCTGTTATCGGAATCTATACAAAAGACAATGAACAAAAGGATTTACACTGTTTGTAATCCAGTAACGTTTTGAGTCGAGCTGCTACAGAGAAGAATTCTTTTATGTGGGTTGATAAGATTCGCTCTCAAGTAGAGTAAGAAAGAGACACGGTCTGCTTTTATTCTGCAGGTTATTATTACCCTCCGTTACTCATCTTATTTTCACACGAACGAAACGGTGACCTTTCTTTTGTTAATGTACGTGTTCTACCAGAATAAGATGTATGAATATGGTTAAGTATTATGTGGGTAGATGGTGATACACAATATATTGAATTCTATATACTAGCTAATAATTTGTGTTTGTCATATGAACCCCCTATTTATACATTTCGGAAAGAAAATGGGTTTAAAGTACTTATGAAGATAAGCTATCAGTCATAAACGACTGGTACATTAGCAGTAATTATCGTTCGTTCAAAAACCTAACATATTTCTCTCCAGGTGAGACAGCAGTAAATTACAACTCTAAAATCCAGAGTTGGATTCCCCACGATGGTTATTTTCTAAAAAAAACAAAAACAAATTAACAGCTGTTTCTTATATTATATTCTGAATGTAGATAGATACTGATCTGTAAACATAAACCTCTAATAACACATGTTAAGAGCCATATATTTACAATATATTTACCAGTGGTTATTTTAAGCAATAGAAAAATAATTAATATTACTCTAGAGCTTAAAACAGCCTGTGTTAGTTGTTTTCGTAATTTACT
Organism: Limulus polyphemus; assembly: GCF_000517525.1. NCBI lineage: Eukaryota > Metazoa > Arthropoda > Merostomata > Xiphosura > Limulidae > Limulus > Limulus polyphemus. Next base: position 229,584 of record NW_013666483.1, read on the forward strand.
GAAACATTGTCAATCAGGTTTTCACCAATATGTTTCTGAAGACCATTTTAATCAACAATCTTTTTTTTTTAAGTCTAAAATCATGTTAGGATAAACATATTACTTGGAAGTGTGAGATGGACTTCATTTTAACATTTCCATGATAATAAGTTGAACTTCAACCTGTCCAAATTCTAATGTTAATCGTCTTTCAATTCAAGTCAATCTGACATCATGAGTTCAAATTTCCAAATATATACAAGAGCTATAGAAATATTAATAGAGTCATTCGGTTATGATTTATTATTATATTATCATTTATTATACGATTTCAAATAAATGTCGGTACAAAATATGGACCGCAACTGACTTTAGAAATAATTATGAAATAATACCTGATCTGAAACTTAACACTTAAAGCTATCTGCTTGTTTTGTGAAAACTAAACATGTAAGTAAGGTAAAATTGAAAGTATAATATGTGACGTAGATACATTCTTTGATTCGCTGTACTTTATGCTGTGGATTACAGTTTCGCTTATTCAAGGCTAATCAGCACGTTTTGCGTCAGCAAACCAAGGAAATTCAATCAGACGTCCAATAATGGGGATCTGTAATATAATACTTAAACAATTACAGACGTCTTATAATGGGGATCTGTAATACAATCATTAAACAATTACAGACGTCCTATAATGGGGATCTGTAATACAATCATTAAACAATTACAGACGTCCTATAATGGGGATCTGTAATATAATCCTTAAACAGTTACAGACGTCCTATAATGGGGATCTGTAATATAATCCTTAAACAGTTACAGACGTCCTATAATGGGGATCTGTAATATAATCCTTAAACAATTACAGACGTCCTATATTGGGGATCTGTAATGTAATCATTAAACAATTACAGACGTCCTATAATGGGGATCTGTAATATAATCCTTATACAATTGGTCTGCTGTATAATATCGAATAATAAATTAAGCACAGTGCCATGATGTTATTCACACATCTAAATTAATTTACGTTACTATGTGGTGCGTTACAAAAAGACTTAAAAAAGCCCATAAATATCATGAACGTAAGGGATAACCATCGTTAAACAAATACTTTGGGCTCAATGTGTTGTATATTCTACTCAATATTTTCTGGTAAATCTAGCTTTACCATAGTCATAAAACATTACAGTTGTGCCTTTTCTCGCAGTCTTCGTGTTTCCGAACGAAATCGTGTTTTTTTATTGCACTTGCAGTAATAGTTTTAACTTCTCCGCAAGTTTCTAATGATTATATTTTAAGCTTAGAAATGTCGACAATATTTGTAAATGTAGTAATACTTTATTAAAATAAATTATGCAAAGAAATAATTATTCCCCCTGTAAACGTGTTTTATCCTTATGATTAGTAAACTAAGCAGGGAAGCCTAAATCGAGCTTGTTAGTTTGTATAGCAAAGAAGCCACATAGGGCAATCTGCTGTATCCACCACTGGGAAACGAACCCTGGATTATTGTAAGTTCCTAGACTTATCGCTGTCCCACAGGAGACGTTTAGATCGACGTTTCTTGTATAGTAACAAAATATAAACTAACATTACTTAAAGAAAAACTTCAAACATTTGAACAGTTACTAGTAACAAAGAATTTTTTTGTAAGAAAAAATACTTGAAATGTTTTCTCTTGTAAACCCAAAAGTCCTATTTCGGATTAGAAAAAAACAACAACAACTAAAACTTAAATATTTGTTTAAACAGCTACCGCGTCGTGTTATCACTACTGCTTTCGCCAATAGGCCTAGAACATGAAGAAGAAACACATTGTTTGAAAACAAGCACTACTTCCACCTTTAGTCATATGTTTTGCTAACAGTTTGATGAATAATATTAAAGTTTGTTTTAATACTACATTTATTTCATATGAAATGAATAAATTGGATGATGTAACACTATTTAATTAAAGAAATATTTCAACACTATTCTCAGATCATCTATATAAATATTATGCCTGCGTTTGTCTTTCCGGAGCTTTTCTCGCAAATTTTTCGATCAAAACGCTACAAATCTCATATCCTTGGAAAGGCCTTTGTTCGAGGATTTTCAATTTTATATTGGCTTATTCATTCAGAATCACCTAACCCGTTTTTTGCTTAGTCAAACTTTTTAATGCATCTAGTATGTTACACGATAGCACAATGTCGTTGTCATCATGTGACGACTGGCTTCGATTTCAACTTTAGGATTTTTTTTTATTTGGAAAGTATTTCACAAAAACAACACTTAACCCGCATGTAATTTCCTAAAAAAATGAACATTACACTAAGAAAAAGTTCTATGAGCTTTCGCGACTTATTTAGGTATAAAATACGCATGCGCAATTCCTTTGAAATAACATGTTTATCACTTTGTGAACACGCATTCAGACGTTTCTGCATATTCAGCTAAGTTCACCTTCATTACAACTTTACATGTACTTAACTTTGCAATAATATAGCTTCGATTCGTTTCATAGACTGCTATAAACACCTTTCAGCTACTCTTTTCTTTACTACGGGTTATATTTTTCATTTTTATGAGTTTCTTTGTTTCAACTCGTAAAATTGTGTCATACACTGAACGCTCATAACTATTTCATATTTTTGACACTAATATAAATACCATTCCTATACTTTATTGTTTACTTTACGAGCAGTTTTTATTAAATAAAGTTAACTACGTGTAGTTTTATGAAATAATGTTACGTATACGTTAGTTTATTTGTCTGACTGCGTATATATTTTTAAAAATTTGACCTGGGTTTATTGATCTAACACATAATGCCTGCAAGAAAACCTAGCTTAAATGACGTACATGAAAACGATAGCATAAGGAAAATTCAAGCGAAGGGCATGAAAACTACCGCAACTACTCGGGTCGCGGTTAGTATGAAATAAATACAATAATTGTTTTAAGAGGTTTGTAAATAGTATCACAATCAATTTTAGCACTAAGATTACAACAGTATCAAAATCAGATTTAGCTCTAAACTTTCAACAGTATAAAAATCAAGTTTAGCACTAAGATTACAACAGTATAAAAAACAAGTTTAGAACTAAGCTCGCAACAGTATCAAAATCAGATTTAGCTCTAAATTTTCAACAGTATCAAAATCAAGTTTAGCACTAAGCTTACAAAATTATTATCAATTTCAGCACTAAGCTTACAACATTATTATTATCAATTTCAGCACTAAGCTTACAACATTATTATTATCAAGTTCAACACTATGCTTACAACATTAGTATTATCATTTCAACACTATGCTTACAACATTATTTGATAATAATAATGTTGTAAGGTTTCAGCACTAAGCTTACAACATTATTATTATCAATTTCAGCACTAAGCTTACAACATCGTCGAAATAAAAATCAGCAAACATCCAATAAACAAACTTAACGATAAACAAATAGTTACTACCCCTCTTAATGTAGACTTAGAGCTATGATTTTACAATTGGGTAACATGTTTGAACTATAGGTAAAAAGTGGGAATTTAAAAATTATCAGTAACAAGGATAAAGAGTTTAACGAAGCAAAACCAGCAAACTAAATGCTGTATGTGTCTACAGAAGGAACTTAACCATAAAACCTTAATTCATTGGTCTCATGCTATGTATATTCATCTTCAATTCGCGTTGAGAAATTAATTGTATGAGCCATTTCTAATTAACACGAACGTAAACTCATAAATATGTATTAAAACAGCAGGGTTCTACTTACCTATATCCTGGTATTATAATATAGATATACATTAATATATATATATATATATGCGCAGACATGAAACGAAATAATTACACGATTTAAGATCAAGGTTTTAACAACTTTCAGTATTTCAAACACAATATGTTAATTATATAGGAATTAATATCAGAAGTCAAGATATTACACACGTCTTGTGCTAGACCATAAACAAAACTTTCATGTACCAGAGTTGTAAGTCGACTTTAAAAACGATCTGCAGGTTTCTCGAGCTGTAAATTTCTCGTGAAGACAATAAGGATATCTGATTGGTATATATAGAAAGTTAAGTAGCTTATTTTAGAATTGAATATTCATGTAAAGTTTGTTTGTTTGTAATTAAGCACAAAGCTACACAATGGGCTATCTGTGCTCTGCCCACGACGGGTATCGCCACCCGGTTTCTAGCGTTGTAAGTCCGCAGACATACCGCTTTGCCATTGGGGGGGGGGAGCGTTTAAGTAAGTAAGTCACGCGACAGACGTAGCTGATATGTAGTCGCACTTGAACGGCATGTATCAGAACTACATTTGGACATTCTTTGGAGTTTTGTAGGTATGGTATGGGAATGGTATGTAACAGTCTTTTCCGAGGCAAAAACATTCACATACTCAGATCAAAAACGTAAGATCGGGAACTTATAATTTCCAAAACGAGGACATCTGGTGTGCTTAATTACACTGAAAATTAAAGAAATATGAATGAATTTAAAGCACTAGTGCCACGTAGAACAGTGGTTCCCAAGCTCTTTAAGTCTGAAACTCCCTTGATGTAGCTGATATGAACAGTGGTTCCCAAGCTCTTTAAGTCTGAAACTCCCTTGATGTAGCTGATATGAACAGTGGTTCCCAAGCTCTTTAAGTCTGAAACTCCCTTGATGTAGCTGATATGAACAGTGGTTCCCAAGCTCTTTAAGTCTAAAACTCCCTTGATGTGAATGAAAAATTTTTGAAGCCCCCTCCAACCTATAAAAATGCCTCGAAATGTGATTTATCAATTTTTAAAAAATAGTTATCAATGAACTTTAATGATATCTGTTAAATTGTATGTTTGTAATTTAATGCGGCATTTTATTATCAATTTATATATGTATTATAATCAGAATATTACCAATATATTATGTTTGGATTAAATTTGTAGACTGATGAGCAATTAAATACACACTTAATTTTATGTAAGGTTATCTTATTTTCGTTTTAAAATATGAAGTAATCCTTTGTTTAATTAATTCAACGTAGTTTTTATCGGCTTTATCATAGTGAACCTACAACATCTATAGTGAAACATGTTGGGGTTACAGTCAATCTACAACATCTACAGTGAAACATGTTGGGGTTACAGTCAACCTACAACATCTACAGTGAACCATGTTGGGGTCACAGTCAACTTACAACATCTATAGTGAAACATGTTGGGGTTACAGTCAACTTACAACATCTACAGTGAAACATGTTGGGGTT
>NW_013666483.1:235801-246419 GCF_000517525.1 Limulus polyphemus
TGTTACAGTCAACCTACAACATATACAGTGAACCATGTTGGGGTCACAGTCAACCTATAAGATTTACAGTGAAACATGTTGGGGTTACAGTCAACCTACAACATCTACAGTGAAATATGTTGGGGTCACAGTCAACCTATAAGATTTACAGTGAAACATGTTGGGGTTACAGTCAACCTACAACATCTACAGTGAAGCATGTTGGGATAACAGTCAACTTACAACATCTATAGTGAAACATGTTGATGTTACAGTCAACCTACAACATATACAGTGAACCATGTTGGGGTCACAGTCAACCTATAAGATTTACAGTGAAACATGTTGGAGTCACAGTCAACCTACAACATATACAGTGAAGCAGACTGGGTTTACGGTCAACCTACAACTAGATGTTGTAAGTTGACTGTAACCCCAACATGTTTCACTATAGATGTTGTAGGTTGACTGTTAGTGAAACATGTTGGGGTTACAGTCAACCTACAACATCTACAGTGAAACATGTTGGGGTCACAGTCAACCTACAACATCTACAGTGAAGCAGACTGGGTTTACAGTCAACCTACAACATCTACAGTGAAACATGTTAGGGTCACAGTAAACCTACAACATCTACAGTGAAACATGTTGGAGTCACAATCAACCTACAACATCTACAGTGAAACATTTTGGGGTCACAGTCAACCTACAAACATCTACAGTGAAACATGTTGGAGTCACAATCAACCTACAACATCTACAGTGAAACATGTTGGGGTCACAGTCAACCTACAATATCTACAGTGAAGCAGACTGGGTTTACGGTCAACCTACAACATCTAAAGTGAAGCAAACTAGGTTTACGGTCAACCTACAACATCTACAGTGAAACATGTTGGGGTCACAGTCAACCTACAATATCTACAGTAAAGCAGACTGGGTTTACGGTCAACCTACAACATCTACAGTGAAACATGTTGGGGTCACAGTCAACCCACAACATCTACAGTGAAGAATGTTCGGGTCACAAATACAAGTGCTGCACGTCAACCAGTGTTGTTGGAAATCTACACAAAGGTGTGTTGTTCTGTTTAATGCAGAATTTTATGCACTGTACAACTTATTTCTTATTGTTTTGTATTTCCAACAATCATTAATTGTATTATTAATAAACTAACTATTTACCTATGATCACTCAACGTTTACTAAATGTTTAATACAGCTTTCATGCACGTTTCAGTAAAGATTTCCGTTACCATACGGAAGCGTAAGAGGCAAATTAAAAGTGGGAGGGGGGACAAGATTTATTTAATCGAGCGAAACGAGGGAATGTGCGCCACAGGTGCACCCGTCAAGGCCCCTCCACTTCCTACATCATTGATGTACATACCATTTTCTAAGGAAAACTGAAGTTTACTTAAGTGTGGATATAATGTGACACAAGTTCCAGGTTTTCCATTTAAATTCAGATGGTAAAAGAAATTACAATTTTTAACACGAAACGGTCAGATCAGTAACACCCAGGGATCAAATATATAGAGTAGTCCTCATACAGCTAGCAGCACTCATCATCTTAATTGCTGCATCAGATATTGATAAGTCTGATGGAAATTTGAGTGAATACTAGCATTCGAATATTCGCTCTTAAAGGTTGATTAAAAACTGGAAAATTACGAGAACGCTACCCTTTACGTGTAAAGTATGAGCCAGGGTTTGCGTCTTTTTTTCAAATATTTTTTTCTAAATATGTAAACATAAACTTTAACACGGAAAAGTAACTTGCACGATAGGTGTCGCTCTTTCACAATTGAATTCAAGCAGTGATGAGGAAATATTATTTTATTTTTTTATAATCGATCTGTTATTCTTTGTGACATTTTCTAATACTGTAGATCGATATTTTTTTTTTATCGTTATATCGTAAAATATTGACTCTTACATTGTGTGCACCCTCTGTGTTCAGATAACCCTGCAGGTGGTGATTCGACTAAGAAACAGTACCTAACAGAATAGAGGTTTGACATGATTTATAACTCATTAAACCCATTAGCGTAGACAGATGAAAATGTTTTATTAATGGATTCTTATGTGATCGTGATGCTCGTTAATAAGTTAAATATTAAAAAAAAGAAGAAGTTCCTTAGAAAGGTCAAACATGTACTGGTTATAATAAACTGGCCAGACCCGAGTTTTCATTCCTCTACATACAGTACTGATAAAACAATCTTTACATACAATTTGCATTTGTAATAAATCTTATATTTTATAATAGAATATTGTAACTAACTCTGTCTTTTAAATTTCACAAAAGGTTTTATCGATTGTACATAGTAAAGCTTTCGTTTATTTTGTTCAAAACGTTTCACCACGTTTACTTGGCAACATCAGGTGAGATACAGGAACTGAGGCTTTTAGCCATTTCAAATCAAACAGTGTCATTATCTTACGTCAGAATGTTTGATTTCAACGGGTGTTTTTTTATGAAATATAAAGGAAATGCGTTTTTAAAACTAATAGAATTATGAGCTGTAGAATTAGTTTTGGAATTTCACAATTAATATTATGGTTTTGATGAGGACCTTATTAGTTCAAGCTGTTTTCTTATTGTTTTTCAGTTAATTAGCTCTCCAGTTTTTCGAGTGTTAGTGTTTGTAATTAAGCACGAAACTACACGATAGGCTATCTGTGCTCTGCCCACCACGGGCATAGAAACCCGGATTCTAGCGTTGTAAGTCCGCAGACATGCCGCTGTGCCACTGGGGGGCGAGAGTTAGTGTCGTTAAAGGACCTTGTTTCAGAATTTCGCGTAAAGCTAAACAAGAGTTATCTTACATAACCTTCGCTAAATATGAACAGATAGACTAAAGGAAAGGCAATTATTCATCAGCACCCACCGCCACTTCTTATCTATTTTCGCCTGTCGTTCTTACAGCACACCCACAGCCCCAAAGTGTTCAACAGTTGGCAGTGGGGGTTGTTGATTAGCTGTTTCCCCTTCTGTCTATCAGTTTAAAATTAGGAATATCTATGCTCAGACAGTTATGTAAATTTGCGCGAAAATTCTAAACAAACTGAGTTGTTGTTGTTGTAGTTTTCACAAAAACTCGAGTTTTAATTCTTAAGGTTATTAGAATTATTAGAGTTTTCATGAAACAAATTAACTAGTTTTACTTCTTAAAAGAGCATTTTTTAATCTTAAAAAAATTTACAAAATTTTGAGTTATTCGACCTTGAATGATAACCTTTCATAAACTGTGTAATAACCTTTGACCGAACTTTTCCCTTACAGTTAGGTAGACGTATCCGGTTGAGTGACACTGAACCTTTTGTCACTAAACTATTCCTTTTAAAAAATCGTGTAATGTGTGTGTGTTTTAGGTGACACATTTCCGCTGAATTAACGGACAACTTTACATGTGACTTAGTCACCCCAATAGACAACTTTACATGTGACTTAGTCATCCCAATGGACAACTTTACATGTGACTTAGTCATCCCAATGGACAACTTTACATGTGACTTAGTCATCCTAATAGACAACTTTACATGTGACTTAGTCACCCCAATGGACAACTTTACATGTGACTTAGTCATCCCAATGGACAACTTTACATGTGACTTAGTCATCCCGATAGACAACTTTACATGTGACTTAGTCATCGCAATGGACAACTTTACATGTGACTTAGTCATCCCGATGGACAACTTTACATGTGACCCAGTCATCCCAATGGACAACTTTACATGTGACTTAGTCATCCCAATAGACAACTTTACATGTGACTCAGTCATCCCAATGGACAACTTTACATGTGACTTAGTCATCCCAATAGACAACTTTACATGTGATCTAGTCATCCCGACGGACAACTTTACATGTGACTTAGTCATCCCGATTGTGTCTCGCATTCTCGTGATACTCCTCTGGTGGGACGGCGGTAAGTTTACGAATGTACAGTGTTAAGTCCAGGGTTCGATTCCCCTCGGTGGATACAGCAGACAGCCCAGCCCAATCCTCTCAAACAAACAAATCTAAAAAAATATATTAAATGCCACTCTGACAATTTGTGTTCCCACTAACTACAAAACATTTTTAACATCACAAAAAAGTGTAAATACTACTCTGACAACAATTTGTGTTACCACAAACTAACTAACGTTCTTAACATCACAAGCAAATATAAATACTACTCTGACGACAATTTGTGTTACCACAAACTACCAAACATTTTTAACATCACAAAAAAGTGTAAATATTACTCTGACGACAATTTGTGTTACCACAAACTAACTAACGTTCTTAACATCACAAACAAATATAAATACTATTCTGACGACAATTTGGTTGAATGGTATCCTAGACAATGTGCTATTCACGATTGATTGTGTCTGACGTGACAAAAATAATTTACCACAAGTCGTGACTATTGCGTGTATGTCATCTATTTTAGATACCCTTGAAAAGCGTTACGATTGTAAATGTCATAATCATACTCTTGCCCTCAAATAGGCCTTTGGGGTTGTTTTCTTTCGATAGTTAAAATTTAATTAGGGTTTCTTTCACATCGTTTCTGAAATTCGATATCTTGAAATAACATCAAGGTGGGTAAAACTCACTTCTCAGCTCAGTGGCTGCTGGAACTACATACAGGTTTTTTTTTATTTCCAACTGAAGTATATCGTATTCTTTATTTTGGAAGCCAGTATCGAGTTAAATACTTTTTATGTATCATGACAATTCGTTTTAAAGAAGAACATGAAAATGTTCGGTTAACTAGTAGAAAACTTGATGTTCGTTTTAAAGAAGTACATGAAGATGTTCGGTTAACTAGTAGAAAACTTTATGTTCGGTTAACTAGTAGAAAACTTGATGCTCGTTTTAAAGAAGAACATGAAGATGTTCGGTTAACTAGTAGAAAACTTGATGTTCATTTTAAAGAAGAACATGAAGATGTTCGGTTAACTAGTAGAAAACTTGATGTTCGTTTTAAAGAAGTACATGAAAATGTTCGGTTAACTAGTAGAAAACTTGATGTTCGTTTTAAAGAAGAACATGAAGATGTTCGGTTAACTAGTAGAAAACTTGATGTTCGTTTTAAAGACGAACATGAAGATGTTCGGTTAACTAGTAGAAAACTTGATGTTCGTTTTAAAGAAGAACATGAAGATGTTCGGTTAACTAGTAGAAAACTTGATGTTCGGTTAACTAGTAGAAAACTTGTGCGGCCACATCCCGACAAAGATGAGTAACATCTACTGTCATATTCTCGTTAACTCACCATAAATTAGCATGCTGATATAAACTACGTAGGTGTTTTTAAAAGCCCCCTCGATGGTTCAGAGGTAATTCTGTGAACTTATAACGCTAAGACACCGGGTTTCGATCTGTGCTCTACCCACCACGAGTATCGAAACCCGATTTCTAGCGTTGCAAGTCCGCAGACATACCGTTGTGCCACTGGAAAAACACGAATATGGTTTGCTAGGAGTTAAGCACAATGGGCTATTTGTGCTCTGCCCACAACGGGTATCGAAACCCGGTTTCTAGCGTTGTAAGTCCACAGACATGCCGCGGTGCCACTGGGGGCTGTCCTTTGTAAAAAAAAAAAAGTCTCTTATTTGGATATGTGATGGGAAGCATAGAGTAATGCACGTTTAACATGTGACCTAAATCTTATACAAAAGAAGACCGTCTTTCGTGAAAATTGATTTCAACACGTTTTCTGGTAGTTAAGAGTTACAACTGAAACTCTAATTTACTACCACGACAACTATTAAGCCCGATGTCTGGGAAGAACAGCTTAACTAATTTTCATAATAATAATAATGGGGAAAAATCATTGTTCAAGTGTTTGTGTGTTGCTGTTTTGTTATTAAGCATAAAGCTACACAAAGAGCTATCTGTACTCTGCCCACCACGCATCGAAACCCGGTTTCTAGCAGTGTAAGTCCGCCGACATTCCGCTGAGCGACTCTTAATTGTTTATATTAATAAAGATTATATATTTATTTATCTATGATAACAATAAATTATTTGCATCACAAGACGAAAGATTTCTTAAAGGTTTTACCAGTTGTCCCTCCCCCCCATCCCCACTCCCAAGTGGCACAGCGGTGTGTCTGCGGACCTACAACGCTAGAAACCGGGTTTAGATACCCGTGGTGGGCAGAGCACAGATATCCTATTGTGTAGATTTGTACTTAACTTCAAACAAATAATTGTCCTTTATTTGAAACACATGACACCTGAACACTGATTGAAAAAAAAAAAAACATTATTTTTTGTTTCGGTAGATGGAGCTGTGATTTTGCTTTCAATATGTTATTGTGCATAAAAAAATCGAAAATATTTTTGTAAAATGGTAATAATGATTGGTAATGGTTGGTATCGAAACTTGGTTTTTAGCGTCGTAAGCCTGTAGACTTACATCTGAGTCCATGGAGAGGGAGGGGGGGGGGTAGTAGTAATGTACTCCAATCTTTACTTGGTTCATTTTCTTACACATCATTAATATATTTATGTGATCTTAAAATTTTCTTTACTATAGACTCTAAATTTGTGCTTGGATAGTTGACGAGAGAGAGAGAGAGAGAGCACGTGTAGGATTACGCCAATCTTGTTGAAAACAAACTGAAAACAAGTGTTGTTTTGATTCTCTAAAGGCCCACGCACTGGAGAAACGATCAAAGAAACACCTACACATAAAACTCACAATAATGCAACCTAAATAAAGGATGTCACAGAGGAGTCTCTAGAACTTCAACGAAAATCTAAGTTTTTAAATTGTGTGAACAATCTTGGTATTTACTGGAATTCAAACAAGAAAGTTACATTACCTCTTACGTAACTTAAGTAAGCATACGCCGTGTATTTGAGACTGAATGTGTAAGTGTTTGTTAAGATAATCAGTTTTTCACAAAACATGTTTTCACCGATCACATGACAATTTGGTATAAGTTCATTGGAACATTTCCCTTGACGTTTGTAACGCCCTCTTTGAGACGCACTTGGTTTAAAACGCCATATCTCTTGAGAAAATGCTCTTTACAAATACTCGACATTTCTTTTATCAAATGTTATTTCCACTGGAAGTTTTTGTGAATGTTTTTATTTGCCGTCTTTTTGAAAAAAAAAATATATAAGCCTGTTTCGAAACTTACAATATGATCAAGCTAAGTGGTGAACGAAAATAGAACATTCTGTATTGTCAGTATAGATTCGCATTTGATTGTTTTTCAGTCAATGCTAAAACGTCCTACGATAACTGCAAACAACTTTTACATACGAAATAAGGTTTTCAAACCTTAGTATACACTGGAAGAAAGAACAATGTAAAGAAATAAAATAAAATAGGCAGACGCATAAGAAACAACGGAAAACAAATTAGGAGCGAACTCCTCTGCTTCGAACATTCTACATGAAGTGATGTCTACAAATAGTTATTTTGTTTCAAGAGCTTATTCTCATTCCTGAAAAAAAAGTCGTCCCTCCAAAAAGTTGATGAAGTAAAACTTAAATGATCTTTGAACAAATTTATCACTGACAAAAACAGCAGATCTGTTTTTGGCCACTGATAAAATCTATAATAATAAAAGGGCGTGTTTGTGGTTGTGTGTGACCGCCATAACTCCACGAGGAAAGAACCAAGAAATCTGAAATTTGGCATCAATAGTAAGTGGACCCTGAGGGTGTGCACTTGGGTATTATTACTTATGTATGTGCGTGCATGCATGCGCATGCACATCTTTTTATGCTAGAAGCCACATAGAAAAGAAATGGATCTTTATATTATAAATGATATATATAATTCACAGAAAGACAGACACGCACGTGCGTACGTGCGCGCGCGCTCATCTTTTTTAATGAAGCAAGCTAGCGAAAAACCACATAGAAAAGAAGTGCTTCCATATATAACAACTTCTAATATATAGAAAAGCCAATGGGTTTTGGTAACAATGCGTTCCAACAATGACTTTTACACCATGTTGCTTCGCAATAAACGTATTGTTGTTAAGAGGCTACGTGCTGAAAGTATAAAATGAAATGTATAAACTATAAAATTGAAAAAATATCTACTGTTTTCTAATTTAGAGGCTCCGTTAATTAAAGAAGTTAGTTCTTTTTATTATTTAAGTTTAAGATCGGAGGACAAGTCAGAGGGAAGGTTACCTTTATAAACAGGCCACATGCCGTAAAGGAGCAACAAAAGTATATAGGTTATACTTTTATGTTAAAATACACACACTGTTGAGATAGTCAATCAACCTAATAACCCGAGCGAAGCCGGGTACTTTCGCTAGTATTACATAAAATGTTACATTAAATTTAAGGTTTGGTTGTTTGCTGTTAAACGCAAAGCTACACAATGGGCTATCCGTGTTTGCGTCCACCTCATGAATCGAAACCTGTTGTTTTAGCGTTTCTAGGCTACAGACTTGTCGTTGAGTCACTAGCAAGGGCAAATGTAAGGTATGACGTAAATAGGGCACAAAGAATTTCAATCCATTTGAGGATGTAACATAATATCTAGTAAAGTTAATATTCGAAAATATCATACATCTTCCGCCTGGTGTTTTATCCGTTACGCACAAACCTGTAATTCATTTCACGGAAGGGAGAATCGATCCGAGGTTGTTATTAACTAACAAGTGATAACATTAGATAATCATTAGGAAAACGATATTGAATTAAGTAAGTGATGTATTAAATAAGCATAGATATTTCACAATGTTTATTAACTAGTTTCTGCAAGTTTTCGACCAAATAACGACGAACATCTATCTAATCATGTGTGGAAACACGCGCTTCCACCTAACGGAGATTCCTGTAACGCTACTGAAAACTGACGTAAGCTGGTTAATATACGCAGACTGTGACCCTCGTGGAACTGGCTGTCTTATATCATTTGTTCTCAATAACACGAGCATACAGAAATAATTACCATATCATTATTTTATATTATATACTTAATTAAGCACGAGTTGGTTCTAAATTGTTTAAATATTCTAAACATAACAGTTTGTTCTTGTTAGACACAATGCTACACAATGGGATATCTAGGCTCTGCCCACCACAACTATCGAAACCCGATTTTTAGCGTCGTTATCGCTAAACCATTGGAGGGGGGGGGCACACAATAGCTTGCACACCAGGTGGCACTTTCTTAATGTACTCAGTGTATTTGCTTGGTTGTTGTTAAGCACAAAGCTACCTAATGGGCTATCTGTGCTGTGCCAACCGCAAGTATCGAAACCCGGTTTTTAGTGTTATGAGTCGTCAGGTTTACTTTAGGTCTCAGTAAACTTTAGATTCATATATATATACAGATAAATTTAGTACACCACTAAAATAATTACACAATAAATAATATATTAAAACAAAAGCCAGCCCTGAAATGGTTCTACGTATTTCTGTGTTTTTACGCCACCATCTTCAGGAATAAGAGTTGAAGAGTGGTCGGGACTTATATTCTGCATCATCATCATTTGCATTCATTCAGCGCCATCTAGACTTAAAACACCCGCAGTTTATAAAACATTTTTTTTCGTTAAAATATTTCCAACTTCTTTGTTCAGCAAAATATCTTTGTTTTTTTTTCAATCTCTATTGTTTCTCTAATATTTAATTCAAATTTCAAGTCACTCTAATTTATCAGTTTAACGTTCCTCCAGTTTATAACATGAGATGTGCCTGCCACATGATCTATATCAAACAGACAAACAAGAAACTACATAAAAAAATGTCACACCGCAACTTAGAAAAACCAAACTACTTTATAAAAAAATAAGTCAATATACGGTATGTCAACTGCCAACAGACAGACAAGAAACTCCAAAAAAAATGTCACATTGTAAGTAAGAAACCAAACTGTTCTCTAAAAAGGTGAGTATGCCAACCTCTAGCAGACAAAAAAGAAACTACAAAAACCGTGACGTGTAATTTGTTCTGTAAATCCATTTGAAACGAAAACAAAGTTAAGCAAACAAACGCTTTAGTTTAGATATAAACTTGTCACTGCCAAACATCACAAAATACTAAGAACTAAATCTGTACGATTTTTATTGCAAACGGATCCATCCTGGTAATATTTTTATTAAACAATCAGTTAGTACATATCGTGAGTAACTAACAAATATTTTGATAAATTCAATCATCAAATTAGCGCTATACGAGAGTAAAACCTTCAGTCAGCTCTGATACTAGCCAGGCTTATAAATATAACATGAACTCTGAAATGGTAGAACAACAAAAAAACTCACCAAGAGCGTCTGTTACACGGAAAGTTCGTGTAGTAAATGTGTGTCGCGTGGTTTCAACATTTCAGGATAGAATTTCAATTTTTAAAAGTAAAGAACAATAAAAAAAAACTTGAACTGAAGATATAAACGATAGCTTAGTCGATTCGCTGTTTCTGATTACTTTAGCGCTTGTTAAAGATTACACTATACGAGCTATCACATGTTGGTGTTCACTTGTTAAAGATTACACTATACGAGCTATCACATGTCGGTGTTCACTTGTTAAAGATTACACTATACGAGCTATCACATGTCGGTGTTAACTTGTTAAAGATTACACTATACGAACTATCACATGTCGGTGTTCACTTGTTAAAAATTACACTATACGGGCTATCAC
>NW_013666483.1:247171-251578 GCF_000517525.1 Limulus polyphemus
CTAATTGTGATTTTCAGCCTGATATTTAACGTTGTAGGATCAAACAGTGGCACAGCGGCATGTCTACGGAATTTAACAACGCTAGAAACCGGGTTTCGATACCCGTCGTGGGCAGAGCACAGATAGTCCATCGTGTACCATTGTGCTTAACTTCAAACAAACAAACAAACTCGTTCTGGTTTGCTATCAAGTGTCGGATGTTGAAATGTATTGCAATCGGATGTTAATGGAACTTTGAAGTAGCTACCTTAATGCACTTTTTTTAAAGAAAAGAGAAAAAAAATTGAAAGTTCCATTCCAACATAGAAATGTTTGCCTCCAAAGTTCTGTCCAACTTACTCATAAACAATAACAACAAAAACGCAAATTCTCCAGAACGTATACGTAAACAAGACTTAGCAGGTGTAGGTAGGCTCACAATGGCTTCACGCGCCCCCGCGTTAACGCGCGCTAAGCTCGTGACCAAGCGTTTCTCTCTCTCTCTCTCTCTAACAAAATATCAAAGTTCAAGTGCAGATGTCTTTGTTTGCTTTTTAATTTGAACGCGTGCGGAAACATTCAAAGTGAAACTTCGTGTGTTTTAAAAAAAGATGATTTATATTTCGAGGACTCCAGTCTTGATAAGTAACAACTGTAACAAAAAAACACAAATTGAAGGAGTTTTATTATCGTGCGGATATCGTCCAATTTTCGTTCTTTATTTTAATTGTGAGAGGAAGAAATAAGACAATAAAACTTTATCTCTGTGACAAGACATCAAATTATTTCTTTGTCATAGCTTTGTCATAGCTTTGAGATAAAAAAATAAAACTTTATCTCTATGACAAGACATCAAATTATTTCTTTGTCATAGCTTTGAGATTAAAAAAATAAAACTTTATCTCTGTGACAAGACATCAAATTATTTCTTTGTCATAGCTTTGAGATTAAAAAAATAAAACTTTATCTCTATGACAAGACATCAAATTATTTCTTTGTCATAGCTTTGAGATTAAAAAAATAAAACTTTATCTCTATCACAAGACATCAAATTATTTCTTTGTCATAGCTTTGAGATTAAAAAATAAAACTTTATCTCTATGACAAGACATCAAATTAGTTCTTTGTCATAGCTTTGAGATAAAGAAATAAAACTTTATCTCTATGACAAGACATCAAATTATTTCTTTGTCATAGCTTTGAGATTAAAAAATAAAACTTTATCTCTATGACAAGATATCAAATTATTTCTTTGTCATAGCTTTGAGATAAAAAAAAACTTTTGGAGAAGGTATTTTTTCTTCTGTAAAAAGGCCTCTCCTGGCCTGGTGGTTAGGGCGCTCGATTCGCAACCTGCGGGTCGCGGGTTCGAATCCCGTTACCGAACATGTTTGCCCTTTCAGCCATGGGGGCGTTATAATGTGACGGCCAATTCCACTATTCGTTGGTAAAAGAGTAGGCCAAGAATTGGCGGTGGGTGGTGATGAATAGCTACCGTCCCTCTAGTCTTACACTGCTAAATTAGGGACGGCTAGCGCAGGTGGCTCTCGTGTAGCTTTGCGGGAAATTCAAAAACAAACAAACAAACAAATATAATTGAAGTCCTAACATGACACGCACAATTTAGTTTTTTCCCATTATACGAACAAATATACAAGATATACGCTCTAAAGCACATTATTCTAAGGTAAAAACAATAAAATATTTATAATGTAAAACATCAAATCAGTACTTTAACTATAACTTTCACAAGTTGTTTATGTATATAATACAGTTGTAACGGTTTTTATCGTTGCGCGGCCCTTTTTTGAATATTTGGTAGGCCTAATGCAAAGTGTACTACATTTAAGGTGACGAAAGCGATTTATTTCTTCGATTGTAACGTACAAGTTCTACAGACTACGTTCACTAATAGGCCTAACTTACAAATAAAATTAAACGGTCACTTACTTGTTAACTTCCCTCTGATACTTACAACACAACTGAAAACTAGCTGACTAACACAATCGATCTATAACACGGTAACAGATTCACTAACTAACTAACTAACTAATTACTTACTGACTGACTGGCTTAGTGATTAACTCTCTGATTCATGAGCAATAAACAATTTATTCTAGCGTTTTATACAATATTGATCTTTTCCCAAGTGTTTAGAAAATTCGAGACATCACGTCATATGTAGACACTCAGGAAACGTTTAGACGTCATGCGTCATAACTACGTCATTCAGAAACTATCACTGCTAACTTAGGGACAGGTAGCGCGGATAATCCTCGAAATTCAAAACCAACAAACAAAGCCTTGAGTAAAAAAAAATATTTTTCATATTTTAAGGCTTAATATTACGAGTTTCAAGTAATTATATTACGAATAATATATATATATATAATTTATTTTTTTTACTATACAAACATGAAATCTGAAAAACACATCGATTCCGTTCTAAAGAAGTTTTAGACAAAAGAGGGGGATGCATCTTGGATTGATGCGCGAGTTTGAATTAACTTGACACTGACGTTTTCATCTTTAACCTCCAGTTTTTATCAGTCTGTAATGAAAATATGTTTTGTTTTTGATTTCAGTTTTGTGCAAATCTGTCCCTAATTTAAAAGTGATAGGCTGGATGGAAGGCAGCTGGTCAACACCACCCACCGCCAACTCTTTGACTATTCTTTTTCTAACAAAAAGTGAGATTGACTGTCACATTATACCTCCTCCTCGGTTGAAAGGGGCGAGCAGTTTGCGAGTCGAGCGCCCCAACCACCAAGGAAAAAAAACAGGTCCCAGGGAATAGGTTGTGTACGTCACTGTTGTTAACTGCTTTGCTACACACGAATTATATATTAACAATGCTATAACAATACAAAGACTGTAACGTTAGAAGAATACCGTTTAATTAGAACTAGTATGTATAGGTTGAAATAGCTAACATAAACACAACAATTACTACGATCTTTGAACATTCCGCAACTCGTATTTACTGCGTGAAGCTCAATGAATGATGTCGTTTCGTCTGTTATACTAATTTGGTGGTCATAACCGTTTCTTCTAATAGGAACATCCAATTAAGTTATAGGTTACAGATGCCAATGAATCTCTATAAGAAAATATAGTTATTAATATTACTTGTTTCTTAATTTAATTCCTTCCCTATCTGTCAACATGAGTTTCGTATTTAGGAAAATGCCGTTGTTGGCCGCTTTGCGGGAAAACTTTTTTTTTTTTAAGAGTCCATTTGGTTGAAGGGCATCCATCCACTAAAAGCTTCTTTCGGTTTGCAGTTTGTCGTTAAATTCGTCTGTTTTTTGCCTTTCGAAATTAATTGCCACCTGAAAAACTCTAAGACAACATTATTTAAAAAAGGAAGAAGAAATCCGGTTTCGACTCAGCATCGAGGTGTATTTTTCTGTTTTAAAATAGAGGGCGTTACCAGAAAAGCAGGGATCTTTCATGTTTCAACTTAACATAAAAATCAAACAGCATGATGAAAGGAAATGCCTTCTTATTGTTGTAATATTAGTGCCAAATAATACTTGTTTATGTTGTCGTTGTTTTCTTAGTACAAAGCCACACAATGGGCTATCTGCACTCTGTCCACAGAGAAAATCGGACCTCGGATTTTAGCATTCTACACCAGTAAACTAACCGCTAACCCTCCGAAAGTCAAATCCATGTTTATATATGAGAAGTTAAGAATGCTAGTATTTTAATCAATATTTTTATTTTATTGTATTTCGTTTCTTCACGTCACATGTGAGAAGTCTCTTTGACTATTTGGCTGGTATTCTTTAATTCATCAACATAAGTTTCTTTGACTATTTGGTTGGCGTTCTTTAATTCATCAACATAAGTTTCTTTGACTATTTGTTTGGCGTTCTTTAATTGATCAACAGAAGTTTCAAACTTATGTTGATGAATTAAAGAATACAAAACAAATAGTCAAAGAAACTTATGTTGATGAATTAAAGAACGCCAACCAAATAGTCAAAGAAACTTCTCTTGATGAATTAAAGAATACCAACCATATAGTTAAAGAAACTTCGGTTGATGAATTAAATAACGCCAACCAAATAGTCAAAGAAACTTCTGGTGATGATTTAAACAATACAAAACAAATAGTCAAACCTTTGACTATTTGGTTGGCGTTCTTTAATTCATCAACATAAGTTTCTTTGACTATTTGTTTGGTATTCTTTAATTCGTCAACATAAGTTTCTTTGACTATTTGTTTGGTGCTCTTTAATTGATCAACAGAAGTTTCTTTGACTATTTGTTTGGTATTCTTTAATTCATCAACAGAAGTTTCTTTGACTATTTGTTTGGTGCTCTTTAATTCATCAACAGAAGTTTCTTTGACTATTTGGTTGGGTTCTTTAATTGATCAACAGAAGTTTCTTTGACTATTTGTTTGGTGCTCTTTAATTC
>NW_013666483.1:252578-254448 GCF_000517525.1 Limulus polyphemus
CTTTGACTATTTGTTTGGTGCTCTTTAGTTGATCAACAGAAGTTTCTTTGACTATTTGTTTGGTATTCTTTAATTGATCAACAGAAGTTTCTTTGACTATTTGTTTGGTGCTCTTTAATTCACCAACAGAAGTTTCTTTGACTATTTGTTTGGTATTCTTTAATTCATCAACAGAAGTTTCTTTGACTATTTGGTTGGTATTCTTTAATTCATCAACAGAAGTTTCTTTGACTATTTGGTTGGCGTTCTTTACTTCATCAAAAGAAGTTTCATTGACTATTTGGTTGGCGTTCTTTAATTCATCAACAGAAGTTTCTTTGACTATTTGGTTGGTATTCTTTAATTCATCAACAGAAGTTTCTTTGACTGTTTGGTTGGTATTCTTTAATTCATCAACAGAAGTTTCTTTGACTATTTGTTTGGCGTTCTTTAATTCATCAAAAGAAGTTTCTTTGACTATATAGTTGGTATTCTTTAATTCATCAACAGAAGTTTCTTTGACTATTTGTTTGGCGTTCTTTAATTCATCAACAGAAGTTTCTTTAACTATATAGTTGGTATTCTTTAATTCATCATCAGAAGTTTCTTTGACTATTTGTTTGGCGTTCTTTAATTCATCAACAGAAGTTTCTTTGACTATATAGTTGGTATTCTTTAATTCATCAACATAAGTTTCTTTGACTATTTGGTTGGGTTCTTTAATTCATCAACAGAAGTTTCTTTAACTATATAGTTGGCATTCTTTAATTCATCAACAGAGGTTTCTTTGACTATTTGGTTGGCGTTCTTCAATTGATCAACAGAAGTTTCTTTGACTATTTGGTTGGCGTTCTTTAATTCATCAACAGAAGTTTCTTTAACTATATAGTTGGTATTCTTTAATTCATCAACAGAAGTTTCTTTGACTATTTGGTTGGTATTCTTTAATTCATCAACAGAAGTTTCTTTGACTATTTGGTTGGCGTTCTTTACTTCATCAACAGAAGTTTCTTTGACTATTTGGTTGGTATTCTTTAATTCATCAACAGAAGTTTCTTTGACTATTTGGTTGGCGTTCTTTACTTCATCAACAGAAGTTTCTTTGACTATTTGGTTGGCGTTCTTTAATTCATCAACAGAAGTTTCTTTAACTATATAGTTGGTATTCTTTATTTCATCAACAGAAGTTTCTTTGACTATTTGGTTGGTATTCTTTAATTCATCAACAGAAGTTTCTTTGACTATTTGTTTGGTGTTCTTTAATTGATCAACAGAAGTTTCTTTGACTATTTGGTTGGCATTCTTGAATTAAAGAACACCAGCTGTACACATTTTACAGCTGTCTCAATTCAAACCTTTTTATACTGACCTGAAAGCGCTTAAGACTTCACTAGAACTAAAAGTTCTACATTCATGCTACATTCTCACGCTTCAATTATACTGATACCACACACGTTAATTTGGATAATTTCTTGTTATCAGTAAGTTCTGATAAATTGTTTGTTTGTTACGGATTTCGCTCAAAGCTACACGAGGGCTATCTGCGCTAGACGTCCCTAATTTAGCAGTGTAAGACTAGAGGGAAGGCAGCTAGTCATCACCACCCACCGCCAACTCTTGGGCTACTCTTTTATCAGTGAGTAGTAGGATTGACCGTCACATTATAACGCCCACACGGCTGAAAGGGCGAGCATGTTTGGTATGACGAGGATTCGAACCCGCTACCCGCAGATTGCGAGTCGAGCGCCCTAAAGGTTCTGATAAAAGCAAGCTGCTTAACAGATCAGAAATAGTAAATGTGTGTGGCGTGGTTTCAACATTTCAAGATAGAATTTCAATTTTTAAAAAGAAAGAACAATAAAAAATAACTTGAACCGTAGAAATGATCGAG
>NW_013666483.1:255374-265356 GCF_000517525.1 Limulus polyphemus
TAAGTCCGCAGACATACCCGCTGTGCCACTGGGAGGCGAAAAAGAAACAAACGAAATAATAATGCATATATATTATATTATTGATTATAATAACGAAAATAACACGAAATAAAATATGGGAAATAACTTTATTTACGTGACATAAAAACTAGTTGGTTGCTTTATGAACTATCACTGTTTTCGTGTTACTTATTATAAAAGTGTGTCGGCATTATACACACAACTTTATATAACACCCCTTAACAACCCATGAGTGCCCGGTAACTAAACGGCTCCAACAATGAAACTTTAGAGAAACCTAATATCTGAGATAGAAAATTATATAATTCCATATAACAACGGTTAGTGACCAATGAGAGCCAGTTAATTAAACGCCTCCGGCAGTGAAACTTTAAAGAATCCTAACATCTGAGATAAAAACTTTATATAACCCCACCTTACCAACGGTTAGTGACCAATGAGAGCCAGTTAATTAAACGCCTCCGGCAGTGAAATTTTAAAGAATCCTAACATCTGAGATAAAAACTTTATATAACCCTACCTTAACAATGGTTAGTGACCAATGAGAGCCAGTTAATTAATCGCCTCCGGCAGTGAAATTTTAAAGAATCCTAACATCTGAGATAAAAACTTTATATAACCCCACCTTAACAATGGTTAGTGACCAATGAGAGCCAGTTAATTAATCGCCTCCGACAGTGAAAATTTAATGACTGATATCTCAGATATATGGCGACACAAATATTACTGTTTATCTATAGAGTAGGTACAAATAGTACAGAAAAACTATCTACCTATACGTAGTTATTATTTCAGCGTAACGATATACAATGCTCTACCTACATTTTCTCCATCGAACCCCGGATTTTAGCGTTGTAAGACAGCAAACGTACCGCTGACCCAAATAAACGGAATAAGAAGCTTGTTGAATAAATAGTTAAAATTATATTCAAACATAATCACAAGAACTTACCGAACATTCTATCGTTGTGTTGCCATGATCAAACGTTGAAGAATTAAATCACTATTTGAGGTATTTTGTTTCGCCGTGTTTGTCATGTGACTTCCAGTATCAGTGATTTAGAGAAGTGCTCGTGTTAAACAGTATCGTTCTGGATCGATACATCCGCTTTAACAGACATTTATTAATTCATTAAAAAAAATACAGCATGGTATTTAAACGGTACTTGTGTACCTTGTTCTTAGACGAACCTTTCATTTTTCATAATATATATAGTAACTACCTAACTGCCAAAGAAGATTCTCATTGGTTAACCAGTAATAAAATAGAATCATAGACGTTCTTTTTAGAGAGTATCCAGACACGTGCTGTATGTATTAAGAGTTCAGAAATGCATTCCAGAAAGTTTAAAGGTTATAGTTCAGACTGAGAGTTTACAGATAATTATTTAAAACTCGCGATTGGCATATCTAGCACACGTGACTTCATAATTTAACGGTTCTTTCACAGAGGGCCAAAAGGTCTCAATAAATGAAAATTTTAACGTGTTGAGAGATTTTAGTAATGCCATTTTACCAAAATCATGATTTATTATTCCAGGTATATAACCCGAGGTTTTGCTATTACAGCTACGTCCTTTTTAAACTGAAATTTGAAGACAATATGATCAACATCTAGGAAGTTTGGTTGTTAAGGAATAAAAGACATAATTATTAAATAGTCCCTGAAACTAGGTTGTCTATATTTATGTAAACATATTTATTGATTAAATATACTTTTGTATATGGTTAGACCTTGCATGGACCGATATTTCTAATTTTCATGTTTAAAGATAACTAACTAATATTAACTTCTAATCAGAGCAAGCTACCTAAATAGTTCAGTACTAAATATATATATAATTAGTAGCGAGAATGGCTAATAAAATATAATTTTCAAATTGTATATTACTTATAATGATTAGAATATGGTGTTTCATCAGTTGGGTGCTCTCGCTGTTAGCGACGTTTTCGACCGTAAACCCAATAATATCTCACGAGGTTCGGCCAGTCCAGGAGGCTTAAATTAGTAGCATGAGAGAGGGTTATCAAAGTATGCATTATAATTACATTTTATTGGTATATCTAGCACACGTGACTTCATAATTCATGTCAACATTTGCAGAGATTTGATTTCTCACGTGAAGAGGGTGACTTCTAACATGACATACGTTTTCATTTTTATTTTACCCAAACATGATTTTTCGTAAGTCAATCGATGTTTAATGATACGTATGATATATACAGAAGGACAGAAATTTTTGTGACGTCAGTCTGTAAGGCGCTAGTGCATGTGTGAACTTACTGTATGATTACTATGGCAACAGTTTCAAAACCACTCCATAACCAGCTTATGCCTATATCTCTCTCCTTTTTTTTTTCCTTCTAAATTAGGTTAATATAACAGCTTGACATCCACACAAAACAAACTTTAACGTAGCTTTGTCTCGTAACTTTTGAATATTTAAAAAATGTAATTAAACAGGTACATTACCTCCCCTTGCATGTTAATAAATCAATCATCTCGTCGTACCAGTGTTTGTTTATTCTTTTTTTGAATAACTGGATAAGCCTCTGGTAATTTTTGGCTTATACTTTTGAAATTGTTAAAAGTTATTAACTACAATGTTGTTAAAGATCCCTAATTTGAGTTCCTGGTTCATATCCCTACAAGGAGTATATTAATATCCTTAATTTATTTTGGGTTAGTTTTAAACCTTAAAAGTCTATTGTGATAGTAATATTTCTATATCGACCAAAATGTATCATATATCATGAATAACATACATAGTTTTGTAAAGTATCTATATTGCTTATTTTAATAATATTTAAATCATTACGTGTATGAAAATATTTGACGTGAAGTTTATAAGACGGCAAGAGATTCATATACGCCCCCTTTCTTGTAAAAACAGAGCAGAGCATGTAAGATTCTCTGGGCAACAACTACCAACAAGCAGCTTTGGTATTAGCTTCAATTGAGGTCTAGGCAAATATGTTGACTCGCGGAAGTTATAACAGAAAATTCTGCTTCTAAGGCATTGCTTATGGGCATTGCTGACCGTGCTATTGGGAAATCAAAGTTAGCGTTCATATCGTGTTTGAGTAGCTGTGCAAAAGTATCCTTTATAGAGAGAGAGAGAGCCTTGTGTCTGGAGCAATATCGAGAAGGTATTATTATTATCATCTCTATCTCTCTTTAAAAAAAAAATCTCTTTACCTAGTTTCGTAGGTGAATTTTAAAAAATGTATTCAACTAACCATAATAGTACTTTGTTGCTCCTGATTTTAATTTTGTTCTACATGTATTTTCATATTTCTTAATTACACATTTATGAAATTTTAATTACTCGGAGTTAAAATACAGCAAACCAGACAGATAATTACTATTACAAAATCGCGTATCCCACAGTGGTTCGACGGTAAGTTTACGATATAGAACACCAAAATCCGGAGTTCGATACAAATGCGATATATTTGTTAAACATGACTCCAGGATAATAATGGTAGATTTGTTAAAGATGGCTCCAGGATAATAACGGTGTATTTATTAAACATGACTCCAGGAGAATAACGGTAGATTTGTTGAACATGACTCCAGGATAATAACGGTGTATTTGTTAAACATGACTCCAGGATAATAACGGTAGATTTGTTAAACATGGCTCCAAGATAATGACGGTGTATTTGTTAAACATGGTTCCAGGATAATAATGGTGTATTTGTTAAACATGGCTCCAGGATAATAACGGTAGATTTGTTAAACATGGCTCCAAGATAATGACGGTGTATTTGTTAAACATGGTTCCAGGATAATAACGGTGTATTTGTTAAACATGGTTCCAGGATAATGACGAAAGATTTGTTAATCATGACTCCAGGGTAATAACGGTAAATTTGTTAAACATGGCTCCAGGGTAATGACGAAGGATTTGTTAAACATGGCTCCAGGATAATGACGAAAGATTTGTTAAACATGACTCCAGGATAATAACGGTAGATTTGTTAAACATGGCTCCAGGATAATAACGGTGTATTTGTTAAACATGGTTCCAGGATAATAACGGTAGATTTGTTAAACATGACTACAGGATAATAACGGTAGATTTGTTAAACATGACTCCAGGATAACAACTGTAGATTTGTTAAACATGACTACAGGATAACAACTGTAGATTTGTTAAACATGACTACAGGATAACAACTGTAGATTTGTTAAACATGACTACAGGATAATAACGGTAGATTTGTTAAACATGACTCCAGGATAACAACTGTAGATTTGTTAAACATGACTACAGGATAATAACGGTAGATTTGTTAAACATGACTCCAGGATAACAACTGTAGATTTGTTAAACATGACTACAAAATAATAACGGTAGATTTGTTAAACATGACTCCAGGATAACAACTGTAGATTTGTTAAACATGACTACAGGATAATAACGGTAGATTTGTTAAACAAGACTCCAGGGGTAGTTGTTATTGTTTTCTTATTGGAAAGCTGCTGTTGTTGTTTTCTTAATCCGAAGTACATAATGGGTTATTTGCACTCTGTCTACCAAGACGAATCGAACCCCGGATTTTAGTGTTGTAAATCCCGTAAAATCGGACCCAAAGAAAAGTTCATTAGATTAGATAACGTTAGCCAGGGCCTCTTGGAATTTGACATGTTAGTTATGAATATATTTCACTTATTTGTGTGATGTTTTAATTTTTTATGAGTCTTAGTGAAAAACGAAGACGATGCAACTCAAAAGATTGAATGCTCTTGAAAAACAGAATCTTATTCTTCAGACGAAGAAAGAATCGCTTTTAAAAGGAGTTCGAACTTTTGGGCCTGTTTTTGGAAGTATTTTGTTCAAACACTGATCACTGTTTACTGCATAAGATATTTATAAAAACCAAACAAAACAGTTTATAATCAGGAACGCATTATTCGAACAGAGTAGCCAAAGAGTTGGCGGTGGGTGCTGTTGACTTGGAGTCTTCCTTCTATTTTATCATTTCAAAATTAGGAACGGTTAGCGCAGCTATGCGTGTGTAGCTTTGTGCGGATATCCGAAGCAAACAGAGTATTTGGTATGGAGCGCTAAGAGCAAGCTATTAATACATGAAGGTAATACCTTATTATATATTAGCGCTAAGAGCAAGCTATTAATAGATGAAGGTAATACCTTATGATATATTAGCGCTAAGAGCAAGCTGTTGATACATGAAGGTAATACCTTATGATATATTAGCGCTAAGAGCAAGCTATTGATACATGAAGGTAATACCTTATAATATATTAGCGCTATGACCAAGCTATTAATACATGAAGGTAATACCTAATTATCCATTATTGTTACAAAGTGTTTGTCTTCTCAGTGCTTATTTTACTGCATTTATTAACAATGCCATTAGGAATAAGACCAATGATTTTAAAGCAGGTCAAAAGTTAGTTTCTCTCACGTTTTTTAATTTATTTGTCATTTTTGCTCCTGTTTTGTTGTTTTTTACTGACAAGGTATGGAGTGTTTCTTCTTTTTTTTTCGACAAGATTTAAAGCGCCGTGTCATGTTTGAACGGATAAAATAATTATTCAACAATCACACTTCAGGGTTGAGTACGTTACATTAAAACGATTCCGAGTGTGCAAATAAGCAACTTGCGTGACACCCATAGTTTCGATGGACCAGAATGTATGAGAACTACATTTTGACACTGTTTGGTGTTACAGTTTTGATGGAACAGATTGTATCAGAACTACATTTTGACACTGTTTGGTGTTACAGTTTCGATGGAACAGATTGTATCAGAACTACATTTTGACACTGTTTGGTGTTACAGTTTCGATGGAACAGATTGTATCAGAACTACATTTTGACACTGTTTGGTGTTACAGTTTCGATGGAACAGATTGTATCAGAACTACATTTTGACACTGTTTGGTGTTTCGTAAGTAATATGATGTCACCCAAAATGAATTACTTTTGAGCAGGATATTGTTACGTAGTAGTGTTAGTAATGAATAATAATACTGTAATGGTTAGACGTAAATCTTACTGCTTTGAATATTAAACCTAATACCTGGTCAGAATTTCAAAGCCAAATAAACCTGGTCAGAATCCTTAGCATAATTAATATGATTGATTCTCCTGAACTACAGAAACGTTATTGAATATTTTGGAACGCTCCTGACTTAGGCCTAGAAATCTATAAGTGCCGAAACTTTCTGGAATGCAGATTGGAGATCAGCGAACGTACTAGAATCGAACTTTCCAGAGAGGGTGTGATGACATTCACGTGCGTAAGTTTTTATAGTCTAGAAGTTTCTAGAGTTATACGATTGTATATAAATGTCGCTAAAGATGGTGTGAAGTTAGTACCTTCTGCAGAGACATAATCGACTGCCGAAAGTCATCACGCTCGAGTTCTTAGAAAAACTTGGAATTGTGTGCGACGGTTAGAAAAACAAACAAACCTGGAATTCTATTCGACGGTGAAATTGGACTTTAATTGGAAATTAATAATTGTGTAAGTATTGTTAGATTAATAATTGTGTAAATATTGTTAGATTAATAATTGTGTAAGTATTGTTAAATTAATAATTGTGTAAATATTGTTAGATTAATAATTTTGTAAATATTGTTAAATTAATAGTTGTGTAAATATTGTTAAATTAATAGTTGTGTAAATATTGTTAGATTAATAATTGTGTAAATATTGTTAAATTAATAATTTTGTGAATATTGTTAAATTAATAATTTTGTAAATATTGTTAAATTAATAACTGTGTAACTATTGTCACTGTAAAATTATTATTATTGTGATTTAATTAACTTGTAAATAATTGTTATTGTAAATTGGCTCTGTCTTGTTTGTTGGTTTCACGATCAATAATTTCTACCGTAACAGTATGCAATATCCTTTTCTGGCTCAGAGTATTCATATACTCAGATCATAAAAATGTGGATCCATTTAAAGCGCCAGAACCACCCAGAAAAAGATCTACAACAAGTAGTACAACAGTCATGGTAAGCTTTGTGAAGTCTTGAAACAGGTGAAAATCCTCGAACATAAAGAAAGGTCAGTGTTAAACCCGTGCACGTGCCCCAGGAAACAGTATGTAACATAATAAAAAAAGTGCCACAAATCACGTGTACACGAGCTGCTTCCACAACATATCCATTCAACCGTGACGTATCTCGAGCACCTGGAGAATGAAGCAGGTATTCATGCTGTTTCATAGGAAGATGGGCGACTAAGCCAGGTAGATCATGGAAAGCATCGGGAGAGGTGCTGTACTTTACATATAACGGTGCTATGACGGAGCATTTTGCAATGGAAACTACGCTAGAGTGCTATCGTTAAGATGCACGGTCGTCAGTTAGAGTATAACAGGACGTTGCGACATGGACTGAAACGACGTGGTGAGACTCTAAATTCGTTTTAATATAACCAACTGCCACTGTAAATAAGTCATCGCTAGATGAGATTAAAAACAGTTATAAAATATTCATATTAAATAATTCATCACGAGACCAGATTTAAAACGGTTATATAACAGCCAAAATAAATCAGTTTTAAATAAATATTTAAAACGGTTATGCAACAATATTGCTAAATGAGTCATTACGAGACGACATTTAAAACGGTTATGCAACAATATTGTTAAATGAGTCATTACGAGACGACATTTAAAACGGTTATGCAACAATATTGCTAAATGAGTCATCACGAGGCAATATTTAAAACGGTTATGCAACAATATTGCTAAATGAGTCATTACGAGACGATATTTAAAACGGTTACGCAACAATATTGCTAAATGAGTCATTACGAGACGATATTTAAAACGGTTATGCAACAATATTGCTAAAGGAGTCATCAAGAGATTAGGTTTACATCAGACTGCGATGCCAGTATAAAAAATGCTGTAGAATATCATTTAAAGCATTTAAACATTTACATATTGCTCGGTAAAATGTAATTATATGATCAGAAAACAAATTTTAGCTATTTGAAATTACTATAACGTTTCTATGTGCAACAAGTTAGCAGGTTTTATTTTTTTTTCGGCCCAGCATGGCCAGGTGGTTAGGGCGCTCGACTCGCAATATGAGGGTCCCAAGTTCGAATCCACGTCACACCAAACATGTTCACTCTTTCAGCTGTGGGGGCGTTATAATGTGACGGTCAATCCCACTATTCGTTGGTAAAAGAGTAGCCCAAGAGTTGGCGGTGGGTGGTGATGATTAGCTGCCTTGCCTCTAGTCTTACACTGCTAAATTAGGGACGGCTAGTGCAGATAGCTCTCGTGTAGCTTTGCGCGAAATTCATAACAAAACAAATATATTTTTCATAGACGTGATAGATACTTGGGAGTTTGGTTCTTCCGGGTTGCTCGGAGATCAAAGTACTATAAAACGAAACGTCACACTAATGTTTATTTACTGTACTTCATTTAACTATTTTTAGCCCATTTTAATTCTTTGAACTTACTCTGTGTGTGTTTGGTAAGAATAACGCATTATTATTATTTGTTATTTTATTATTAGTATTCATTATTAAAAATTGCTATAGTTTAAAACATATTGTTGTCAGACGGAAAGAATTACTCATATTTTTTTTTATTGTTGGGATCAGCAAAATTGTGATGTCACAGAATATAACAATGGGGGAGAGCGGATTGGTTATTTAAATAGATATAGTTGTTTCCCGTTTCAGACATATTTTCGATTATAGTTCAAGAATTCAATTATGGCTTCTTTGAAAAATTCACTCAAGATTCGGGTTTATTTGTTTTAGCGATACACAATAGGCTGTTTATGCCGTGACCTTCATGGTTATCTAACCCCAAAATTTGACGTTTTAAGCCCTCAAACTGAGCCACCGGGGAATATTTTCAATCGAATAAAACGCTCTGAAGGATTTTAAACTTTTCCATTATAGCCAGTAAGGGGTGACAGCACTAGAAACGTGTTGTTAGTTTTTAGAACAAAATGGAGATAGTTTCGTCAAATCTACGAAACTTATTTTGTAAATATAATTTATCTTATCGTACATTTTTAACCCATTCCACCAGGGAGAGCCGATAAAGAAAACGAACACATAAGGAACCATTGTTTTTATTGAAAGAAGAATTTCTTAAAATTAAAAGAACAACAACATCAAAAATCATTATCCAAACATAAAAAAGCCACTTTTGTAAATCATTGGAGTACTGCTTCCGTTTAATGGTCCTTTTATAAAATTTCACAAAGATGAACAATACGTCGTTGAAGTTCATAGACCCCCATCTTCTCTCTCTCTCCTGTGGCTCAGCGACAAGTTTGATGTCATATAACACAAAAAAACAAATCGGATTTCGATATATACAGTTGGCTGACGACAGATGATCCGTTTTGTAGCTTGGTGCTTGAAAACAAACAAAAAAGTTATCTTTTTTATAGCGTTACATTATGTGCATCATAATGTTTTTAATCGAAAGTGGCCCTCGATGGCTTAGACGCTCAGCAGCAAGTCTGGGGGTTTATAACGCTGAAAATCTGGGTTCCATACCCGCGGTGGGCACAGTACGGTTAGTCCATTGTGTAGCTTTGCGCTTAACAACAACAAATATCTGTTCACAGAAAGTGATATCCTCATTTTCTTTCACAATCGCAGCAAGCTATCTAACTGAGGAAAACATACAACAACAACAAATATCTGTTCACAGAAAGTGATATCCTCATTTTCTTTCACAATCGCAGCAAGCTATCTAACTGAGAAAAACATACAACAACAAATATCTGTTCACAGAAAGTGATATCCTCATCTTCTTTCACAATCGCAGCAAGCTATCTAACTGAGAAAAACATACAACAACAACAAATATCTGTTCACAGAAAGTGATATCCTCATCTTCTTTCACAATCGCAGCAAGCTATCTAACTGAGGAAAACATACAACAACAACAAATATCTGTTCACAGAAAGTGATATCCTCATCTTCT
>NW_013666483.1:266162-273952 GCF_000517525.1 Limulus polyphemus
CAACGAATAATGGGATTGACCGTAACATTATAACGCCCCCACAGCTGAAAGGGCGAGCATGTTTGGTGTGAAAGGGATTCAAACCCGCGACCCTCAGATTGCGAGTCGAGTGCCTTAACCACCTGGCCTCAAGTTCTATTATCAGAGCATTAAGTCGTACAGCATATACGAGATACGCCAAGGAAGGTTTTGAAATAGACCAATCAACAAAAATTAAAATTCTATTTAAGTCGATTGTTTTAAAAACAAGAACAAATGAATAAAATACCAATTATTTTGAACCTCAAGAAAAAAAGGGGGGCAAAATTAATTCATGCACACGATTAAAGATTATTATCATATTTATGAACGAAACGCACCCCAGTGGCACAGCGGTATGTCTGCGGACTTACAACGCTAGAAACCGGGTTTCGATACCCGTGGTGGGCAGAGCACAGATAGCCCTTGTGTAGCTTTGTGCATAATTAAAAACAAACAAAAAACATGAACGAAACAAATCTGTATTTACATTTCGTATCCCGTTCCATTTCAGGCGAAGGTATTCCTCCAAAAATCCCAATTTAGCGGATTCATCTTTCAGGATCTGGATGTAATATAACCTTTCTTTCACGTCGAAAACTTGGATGCTCGTCTAAAGTTTCTCCTTTCTCGTTCATTCCACTGGGAAACTCGGAATAGACAATGAAATTAATGATTAATTTAATTTAACATCTTGTCGCTGTGGCCGGTGGTTCTCTTCAAGCGAAATGTTCTATCACTAGAAGCCTAAAGCCCGCTGTAATGTGTAGCCTAATATAGCCGCAAAAACAGCCAGAATTGTTCCCTCTTTCTGAAATGTATGAAATTTAGTTTTTCCTGAATGGCAAAGTAATGTTGTTTTTTTAAAACGTTCCTCGCGTTACAAGATAATTCTAAAAAACATAATTATGATGCTGTAAAAGCACCAAATTTCATTCAAGTAGATTTTACTGACAAATAATAATTGTGTTACTTTTGAGTATGTTTTATGGTCTTATTAGGAAAGTGTACATTAAATGGAGGGGTGCTTATTTTATGTATAATATATACCGTGGAGTGAAAATCTAGCATAAAATAGATACTCAGCAATACATAGTCTACGTATAATAAAAACCAGAGAATGTATATTCTACGAATAATAAAGACTAAGGAGTGAGGGAGTGTATATTCTACGTATACTGGGAAATTTATATTCTATGTATAATAAAGACTGGGAAGTGTATATTCTATGTATAATAAAGACTGGAGAATTTATATTCTGTGTATAATAGAGACTGGGAAGTGTATATTCTATGTATAATAAAGACTGGGAAATTTATATTCTATTTATAATAGATACTGGGAAGTGTATATTCTATGTATAATAAAGACTGGAGAATTTATATTCTGTGTATAATAGAGACTGGGAAGTGTATATTCTATGTATAATAAAGACTGGGAAATTTATATTCTATTTATAATAGATACTGGGGAGTGTACATTCTATGTATAATAAAGACTGGGGAATTTATATTCTATGTATAATAGAGACTGGGGAGTGTATATTCTATGTATAATAGAGACTGGGGAGTGTATATTCTATGTATAATAAAGACTGGGGAATTTATATTCTATGTATAGTAGAGACTGGGGAGTGTATATTCTATGTATAATAAAGACTGGGGAATTCATATTCTATGTATGGTAGAGACTAGGGAGTGTATATTCTATGTATAATAAAGACTGGGGAATTTACATTCTGTGTATAATAAAGACTAGGGAGTGTATATTCTATGTATAATAAAGACTGGGGAATTTATATTCTATGTATAATAGAGACTGGGGAATCTATATTCTGTTTATAATAATAACTGAGGAGTTCAAATATAAAGTAATACAAAGTATTGGGAGTGTATATTCTATGTATAATAGAGACTAGGGAGTGTATATTCTACTTATAATAAAGAGTGGGGAGTGTTTGTTGTTTTTTTTACCACGTAATTGCACGTACAGTGATACCGAGCAGCAGAGTTAATTACAGATATGTAAAGTTTGTTTAGAGTTTAGAACATATCAATGGAAAAATTCCCTGGTTTTATTTGACTTTCACTCTTTGTAAAACAAATCGGATTGTAAAAATAAAAGTATCGAGTGATTTTCAAACTGATAAACATGATTTTTTAAGTAAACAATATTGCACAGACGTTTCTTCCGCACGTTGTTTTATGGTACATTTATGTAAACTTTCAACGCCAGTGCTAGAGTCATCATTAGTCGCAATTAAGTTAGAGTAGGCTTAACTAGCCCGTTGTTAATGTAAAACGGATTTAAAAGATGTCAAATTGTGCGATCTAGTTGGTTTAAGAAATTAGATTATAATAATTTAATTATGTGAAAGAGTGAGGTTATATGGAACACGACAGAAAATAAAATATTTTTATAAAAGGCAGAGTCCTTCAAAATTAAGGGTTAAGATGAAATTACTCTTGATATTTTTTATCGTGATTTATCCACCTGGGGGGACCCTAAGCAGGAATATTTTGGACCCCCTCATCCACCCCCTTAAATATAGTGATTGTAATATTTCGAAAAACCATAAATACATCAGCACAAAATGTTACGACAGCGGAAGTCACGTGACGCTGGTAACACGTCATGAGTTTCTAGAAGGATCATGACTGTTCCTGGCAACTTTAGTCTTTTCTAGGTGCCCTCTATTTTAGTATATAAGCCCGGCAAATAAAGCGGAAATACAATTGCAGATAGACAGATATAGAGACAGATAATTGAGTCAAGCGAGCGGTAGTGACCCTAAGTAAAGTGCGTGAATCGTTGTGAATTATAGCGTGTGTTTAAGTTAAAGTGACTGTGGAAATTAAGTGTATTGCAAAGTTGTATTAAGAAAGAATAAACTAATTTTATTTGAAAAAAAAGGACTTGTATCGCTGAAGTTCTTCTGAAAGAATTTTTACGGGAAATTAACAAACCAACAGAGACGTAACAATATACTAATGTATTTGTTAAAAGTCGTTTCTACTCAGGCACTAACGCCGCTACGACGGTCTCGTTCTCAAATCACGCGTACTGTGCGTGTACTGGTCTTAGCAACCAATCAGCGCACGTGCACCGCACGTGTGCTTGACTGTGGAGTGTGTTGATTCCACAATTTTTAAACGTCCATCCTTTATTTAGCAATGTTTTTTTTTGTTATTTTGGATTGCGTTCGTTTAAAATGCTTTTGTTTTTCAAATTAGTACAGTACTAAAACAAACAAAAGTAAAAAATCTGGTGAAGGAAAAAAAAATCCCCATGAATCGAGGGTCCCCTTAAGCTGATATGGGCCTTAAGCAATCGCTTAGTTTATATATTCCTAGCGCCACCACTGGAAGTATCTTTTAAACAGTTCACTATCATTTTTAAGGAAGAAAAGGGGGGGGGGGAGATGAACAATGGATGAAAGTTACCCTGATTGATTCCACAAAAGGTACTACAGGAGTTCATGGGCTGTGATGGTAGTGGTCTCTTTATTGTTTTTTCTCTTCCTGCTAGAATACCCGTGCACGATGTTTTTCGTTTTGAAATTTGAGGACGAGGTTATTTTTTTCTTGAACGAATATCAAGATTAATTTCATCTTAACCCTTAATTTTGATTTTGACCAGCCTCGATATATATCCATATTATAATTTCAACCACTCAGGTCGCTTGATTTCTCTAATATAATGTTTTGAACCTTTACTTTTAATGTCATAAAGCCACATATTTTGGTTGAATTGAGTTTATCTAGGCCTAGATATTAGAACGTTTTCAAGAGCAGAAGTAGATTTGAAAACGGTATTGATTTTTGTATTTTTTTTTAAACAGGGGTTTTAGTTTCGCCCCAATATTTGGGGCATACGGTAAGCTAATAATTCTATTCTGTTTGTTTGTTTTTAATTATGCTCAAAGCTACACAAGGGCTATCTCTGCTCTGTCCACCACGGGTATCGAAACCTGGATTCTAGCGTTGTAAGTCCGCAGACATGCCGCTGTGCCACTGGGGGGCAATTCTATTCTGTCTGCGAGATTGGGGAAATATAGTTGAGAACGGATTTTACTGTGTCATTGATTCGTATCTAAGGTTTATTATTCTACGGTACCGTTTCTTGAAGAAATTTGGTTTCAGTTGCTAGGCTTTATTTTTTTGTCTTTTTAAAAGAGACATTCTTGAATCGATTAGTTGGCGTTTTTATAATGCCTTTTTGAAATCGATTTTATGTTATTTATAATCCCACGTTAATTATGAGTTTAAAATTATCACCGTTACTACACAGTCATGAGTTGTGTGCGGTGCTTGTTTCTCCAGCGATATCTACCTGATGTGTAACAGACAATTACTACGATAAGATACTTTTGATACTATATCTCACACTGAACGCAAAGGCTTGGAGACTTTACAGTATTATCGCCCTGAACACAAAGGCTTAGAGACTTGAGAGTTTTATCACACTGAACACAAAGGCTTGGATACTTGACAGTATTATCACACTGAACGCAAAGGCTTGGAGACTTTACAGTATTATCGCCTTGAATACAAAGGCTTGGAGACTTGACAGTATTATCACACTGAACACAAAGGCTTAGAGACTTGACAGTATTATCACACTGAACACAAAGGCTTAGAGACTTGACAGTATTATCACACTGAACACAAAGGCTTAGAGATTTGACAGTATTATCACACTGAACACAAAGGCTTAGAGACTTGACAGTATTATCACACTGAACACAAAGGCTTAGAGACTTGACAGTATTATCACACTGAACACAAAGGCTTAGAGACTTGACAGTATTATCACACTGAACACAAAGGCTTAGAGACTTGAGAGTTTTACCACACTGAACACAAAGGCTTGGAGACTTGACAGTATTATCACACTGAACACAAAGGCTTAGAGACTTGACAGCATTATGTGATCAAGATGCAATATATGCAAACGATTGTTGCTTATAATGTAGAAACGATGTTGACATTCAGTTATAGAACATATTTTATATATAAGGGGTTATAAGAGAGAGGATATTCTTAGCACAAAGCTACATAATGGGCTATCTGTGCTCTGTCCACCACAGAGAATCGAGCCTTGGATTTAAGAGTGCAAGTTCGTAAACTTGCCGCTAACCCACTGGGCGACTATAAGAGAGAGAGAGAGAGATAGATAGATAACTTAAGATACAATTTGTTCTATTAATTGGAAGGAAACGTGCGTTTCATGTTAAACGTGTCATCAAGATGCTTATAAGAGAACTCTACTAAAGAACTTGAAACAATTAAACTGTATGGTGTAGATTTTTAATTGTTAAATATTGAATAGCACATCTATCATCTCCGTAAAAAGTGACTATATGTTAACTAAATTACATTTAAACATTTGTTTTCCGATCTCAATGACTATTTTGATTTACACCTCATTGAAGATTATAGGCATTCCTGCTATAAAAGGCATCCCAGCTATAACGTTATCTCCATGTTAAATTTACATTGCACAGAGAGCTAATAACAATTTTTAAGAACGATTTACATATGCCAATACGGCGGCGTGTTGCCACAGATACAAACCGTAACGCTACGGGAACACATTTAGCACGTATATGTTTGTTTCGTGGTGAAATCCCCGTTATTCGATAACGTAATGCCGCCAGGGATCGGTATATATGGCTGGAGGAAAATAAAAAGTTATTTCTTAGAGAGTTATTCGCATATCGAGATTGTCCAAAGATATAAGGTTAAAGGAC
Organism: Limulus polyphemus; assembly: GCF_000517525.1. Lineage (NCBI taxonomy): Eukaryota > Metazoa > Arthropoda > Merostomata > Xiphosura > Limulidae > Limulus > Limulus polyphemus. The sequence continues at coordinate 271,933 of NW_013666483.1, forward strand.
ACGGTATTTCAAACAATGAAGTCTTCAGTGCTTTTCATAGAAGCAGAGCATTTAGAACACCACATAGACACAAGAGCAACGTTCTTATCCGCAAAGTGAACATTATGTTTACGAAAGAACCCCCCCCCACCACACACACACAATACAAAGAGAAACCAACAACCAAATGAATTCATATTGTGATGAGTACGGGCATATCTCCTGGCACCATGAGTACGGGTTCCTGACACCACTAACACTGTAAATAAGGGAAGTTCACGAAAGGTTACAAGCTTTCAACCATATGAGAAAGATGGCCGAAGAAAGTGGAACCGTAAAAACTGTATTCCACTAAATTAACAGGCGAATAAACAGGGAAGAAAAGGGGAGCTAAATGAGCGATCGCTGAATACGATTTCCTGATATTTCTTACGTCCTCAAAGGGGCTGCGTTTACATTTCCTAGGCCAAAAAGGCCCGTTAAAACCTAGAAGGGCTGAGCCCACTCCTACCTTCATTAGTTCCTACGCCTATGAGGGGAGTCTATGACCCGGTACTTTCTCGATAAAGCTCAAATGTACTCTTTGTGTTTATGAATTGTTTAAACGTGGTCTTGGAAGTTGAAATACATGTTGATGGTCTGTGAAAAACGTCAAGAACCTTGTGTAGAAATTGGATATTGTACAAGAGTTTGTTTGTTTGTTTGTTTCTGAATTTTGTGCAAAGCTACACGAGGGCTATCTGCGCTAGCTGTCCCTAATTTAGTAGTGTAAGACTAGAGGGAAGGCAGCTAGTCATCACCACCCACCGCCAACTCTTGGGCTACTCTTTTACCAACGAACAGTGGGATTGACCGCAACATTATAACGCCCCCACGGCTGAAAGGGCGAGCATGTTTGGTGTGACGGGGATTCGAACCCGCGATCGTCAGATTGCGAGTCGAGCGCCCTAACCACCTGGCCATGCTGGGCCCCTTTGTACAAGAGTACATAATCGTGTCCACCAGAGTGAAGAAGAAGTTCTTAAGACAGCATGGGATAACACTCTGTAAACATCTCCGGTTTCCATTAGCATTTCTAAACGCGAGTCCGAACTATGACGTCACCTCCGGTCCTGATGAACATTTCGGAACGTGAGTCTGAGCTATGACGTCACCTCCGGTCCGATGAACATTTCGGAGCGTGAGTCTGAGCTATGACGTCACCTCCGGTCCTGATTGCATTCCGGAACGTGAGTCCTAGCTATGACGTCACCTCCGGTCCAGGTGAATATTTGGGAGGGTGAGTCCGAGCTATGACGTCACCTCCGGTCCTGATGAACATTTCAGAACGTGAGTCCGAGCTACGATGTTACCTCTGGTTTTGAAGATTATATTTATTTGTTCACTCTTTAGATGAGCATCTATGAACGTGAGTCCGAGCTATGACGTCATCTCTGGTCCCAGAGATCATTTCTAATTGCTCCCTGTTATGACTATCTCCGGTCTCGATGAGTATTTCTAACATTCCTTGCTATAATATTACTTTAAACATTCTTACTATGATGTCTTGTTGGTCTCAGTGGCCATTAAAGATTGCTAGGAAACTTACGAAACATGAAGACTGTGTGTGTATTCCAAAAGTGACTTTGTAGCGATATTGGCTCTTGGAGCAATTAAGTTGCTTTTATGTAACAACACGATAATTAATGTCGTTTACAAAACTTGGTAATATTAATTTTATGCAGTTTCTGGTTTATGGACTTCTTTCAGTTCAAACGGTTAATCCATAAGGTTGTTTGTTCAATTTTATTATTATGTGGAGAATATATCCATTCAATTCTAGATAAATATACTGTATTATAATATTCGTGAACAAATAGTTGTTAAACCACAACACAGTATTCGTGAACAAAAAGAGTTGTTAACCACAACACAGTATTCGTGAACAAAAAGAGTTGTTAACCACAACACAGTATTCGTGAACAAAAAGAGTTGTTAACCACAACACAGTATTCGTGAACAAAAAGAGTTGTTAACCACAACACAGTATTCGTGAACAAAA
>NW_013666483.1:274794-280143 GCF_000517525.1 Limulus polyphemus
AACACAGTATTCGTGAACAGAAGGTTGTTAACCACAACACAGTATTCGTGAACAGAAGGTTGTTAACCACAACACAGTATTCGTGAACAGAAGGTTGTTAACCACAACACAGTATTCGTGAACAGAATGTTGTTAACCACAGCACAGTATTTGTGAACAGAAGGTTGTTAACCACAGCACAGTATTTGTGAACAAAAAGTTGTTAACCACAACATAGTATTTGTGAACAAAAGGTTCTGTTTTAGAGCCACAATGAGCTATCTGTTGTGTCTAACTTGGAGAATCGAACCCCGGACTTTAGCATTGTAGATCTATAAACCTACCCCTGTTCCACCGGGTGAATAAATTGTTGTCAACCACAAGTATATTTTCAGATGTGTACTATTTACTACAAACTGTTATTAATCAACATTTAAATTGAAATAATCAGTTATGAATTTTATTCGCAAGAAGAACAGACGAAACAGTCGTGATTTCATTACGAAAAAATGCTGAAACATTTATTACAAACTTAAAAATGTAACCAGGTATGAAAACGGAAACCTACATAAGTGCACAATGTTTTTAGGAACCACCAAGCACAATTTAATATGAATAGATAAGTGCATGACGGGAAAAATGTACACAATTTATTTTTACGTGCGATTTCGAAGAAAGCACTCAACCTATTATTACGACATCGCACACAAGTTAAAAAAAGCTACGCATCTATGCCCACAAGCAAACTTCTACGACTATTTTTGTACATACCATACACACTATAATAATAATAATAATAACAACAATAATTCCTTGTAATTAAATTTGTCATTGGCAATCGACATATTTATAAAAAGGAAACATCACATATGGGTTTTCAAGTAGAAAAGATAAAACACCTTTAAAATACCCAAACATTATTTAGAAAGAATAATTAAATATAGTGTGACTCTCTTAACGTGTTTATACTGTACACATAGGGGTAACTCGTACAGAATTCAAATTACTAGATAGTAAGAAAATATACCCGCTACCCAGACTGACGTAACAGGTGATGATAATATGTTGAACACAAACTTCGAACGTGCAGCGGTCAGCACACGCAAGGAATTTGAATTACTACATACACGGTATTATACAGCTAAGCCTAGGTAATAGGCTGAACTAAAGGTTTTGGAAATAGAACATCTACTTTCTAACCCACCAATCTCCGTTGTCTAATATCTTATCGTCCGTTTTTCAATCTCTTGTACCACATTTCAACTTTGTTGTCTAACCCCTTTTTGCATAATTATTAAAACATAATCAAAAGTACAACATTAATATTTAAATTACTGTTACGTAAAACCGTCACGCTCGTTGTTTCAATTCGCCATCTATCTCAGTGGCACTACTTTCCATTACGTATACTTTACCCTGAAACTGGATGATCTCTGGTTCGTACCGATTTCCGTAGAAAATTAAAATGTGCTCCGTATTAAAGAACTTAGCACCAACAAGAAATGAACAAAAATGTCAAACGATGATTGCATATAAGTCTTAATTTATCATCCAATCACGTACGTTATTTAATATACACAATTTCCATGAGCTAGCAAAATAAACACGTCATATTTTGAATAATTTACGTTTTCCTTTACATAAATGTAAACTAAGAAACAATAAAAATAACGATTCAGTTTATGACTATTAGTTTTCTTACAAGCTCTTATGCCGAAACCATGCTACGCTCTTGAAAATTACAAGTTTTGCTACCAAAACATCTTTGTTTTGCACTCGTACATAGGCCAGACTTGAAACCCTAAACGAAATCCACAACCCCCAAATAAGAATATATCAATGGTTCCATTATCACATCACACACTGATTCAAAGGACGCCAGAAATTGAAAGTATTTTCATACACGTCGTATTTCTTGACTACTGACAACTTACTCAATTGTAAGTGTCAATTCGAAAGATGTTTTTTTTTTTTAATTAGCCACCAACAAATGCTGGTATTGGTTGGCATAAGACATTCCGCCTAGATTGAGATTGACAGGATCCACTCCGAATGTCGATGAATTGGAATCTCCAGAAGGTAAGTTTAGATTCAAGCCTACAGCTGAGTTGCCAGTGTTACCAAAAGGTTTATCAAAGAAAGAAAACCTGTTGTTAACTCCTGTCATGTTTGTTGGACTTGCTAATGATTGGCTATTGATCTTGGTGGAGGCAGATGCATTAATGTTGGAGGACCCGAAAAGTTCGTTTGTGTAACCATTCATGTTAACGTCGAACACTCCAGAGTGGGCAAACGTGCCTGATGTGGATGATGGGAATTGAGTCGTATTAGGAGTAAACTGTGACTGTTGAAGAGAGGCCATGAGAAGAAAGTTTGCATCAAGTTGAGGTTGTGAATTTGGTGACAAAGATCTTGGCCTCTGAGGGGCGCTGATACCAGCATTTCCTCCAGCAGCAAGAATAGCTGCTGCCAAAGCTGTTGTCTGAGGATGAGAAGAAAATTGTTGTTGTTGTTGTGCCAGCTGCTGAACCTGTTGCATCATAACTCGTTGCTTGACTGAGCTCCCAAACTCTGTCGGGGACAGACGATGAGATCTTTTACTATTACTTTTTAGCTTGGTTGAACCAAACTTGGTCTGAGCAAAAGTGGCTGTGGTGAACGTGAGAGGAGCTGCCGTCTTTTGGATGAAACCATTCACGGGACTATTTGATTTGTAGGCAGGAGAAGGTGTGCTGCCATAGGAGCTAACTGCTGCAGTTGAAGTACATTTCAAAGACAGCCCTCCTAACTGGGATGCCACGCTGTCGATTGGCTTGAAGCATTGAGCTTCAGGATTGAAAGTGTGTTCGCTGTTCTCTTCAGAGCTGTCAGGTTCGCTGTAAAGTCCCTTGACAGTTCCTTTTTCTCCCAGACGATAGGAGACCTCTCCAGGGTCGATCCATATGCTAAGTTCCTTTGGTAGGTTTTCCTGGATATCCCTTAAGTCTACACCACTTTCTAGAGATGCTTCTTCAAACACTGGATCCAGGGGAAGTGTTGTCTTCAAGCATCGATAAGCTGATCCTTTCATTGGTTTATCAGGGTACCAGTGTCCCTGGAATTTCTGACGAAGAGCTTTCTCCAGTTCTTCTCCAAACTGATTCACTCGTCTCCTTGGTAATTTATTGTAGAGAAAAGAGATGAGAAAATTCAATGCGACTTGGACTTCGACGTGCATTCTCGGGCAGTTTGGTCGTTTCACTTCCAGTAAGATCTCCAAGTTCTATTAAGTCGTGATATTGGCGATGCTGCACCTTTATAAGGTTGATCACTCAAGTTTCATTCGATTTCGAAGATCTGTTCGAATTGACGTGTGTTTAAGTCGTGACAATTCTGTGAGAGACAAGAAAAAAACATGTTTAGTGCTTAAATAAGATTACTTTTATCATATATACAAAGCACAATGTTACTGTTTAAAGAAACGAAGACAATTTTAACGTCATGAAATAACAGAAGTAACCTTATCAATACATATCACTCAAGGAATACAGTATGAAAAGCTTAATTATGAAAGCTTTGGTGAGGAAAGATAACTCCTTCAACTTTGTAGAACATACGAATATCCATAACTCTATCATTTGTGGACAAATTATATTTTGTTTTATAAGCAAAAGAATGATGATAAAATCAATAAAAGAAAAACAAAACTTGCTATTTTATCCCTTAAAAAATTCGAAAAAGATACGTTCCTCACGGCTATTAAATGAATAAAATAGTCTATTCAAGATGACGTTTGTTCTACCAAACTGATGGGCACACCCAGTGACTCAGTGGTAAAGTCTGAAGGATTATATCGCTAAAAACCGGGTTTCGATACACTGTGTAGCTTTACGCTTAACAACAAATAAAACAAACTGACGATGGTGGCGCTGAAAAATGACGTTGAAAACTGCAACTATAATACGGCGTTGCGTTATTCGGAGTAAGTTATTAATTATTAATCTGTGATTTAATAAGTCTTCGCTCTAATAGCTACAATAGTCGTGTGGGGGGGGGCGTGTTCGTAATAGTAAGGCATGTTTCACACGTGACAAGTGGTCATTATTAAAGACTTTTTATTGAAAATTTGTGTCGGTTTCCATTAAAAAAAACAACTTCTATTGTCTTCTTGGGAATGTTAAAATATTCAAAGTAAGGTTGAAATGATCTCATTAAATGTAAACAAATACACTAAGAGTGAATAGATTTTTTAATATATTATCCAATCAGCTTTTATTACAACAGCACCTTATCCAATCCGTGCAGCAGGCTTCAGAACTGTTTAATATATAACATATTCTACTCTCCAAAGTATGGCACCCTTTCAAGCTTTCGCTCGGCACGTCGTGTTTACACGAGCTGAGCCAGAATCGATGCCCTAATTTTTTTGCGCGGCAATGATCCAACAACGCGCAATGAGGGGGGCCGTCTTTTTAGTAAATGTTTCGCTCTGTACGAGAAATTATTAAGTCATGTGTCCAATGGATAAACCAAGATACCATAAACAGTTTTTTTTTCTTCTTTAGCCCCCCACCCCCAATGGCACAGAAGTGAGTCTACGGGTTTATAATGCTAAAAACCCGTTGTGGGCACAGAACAGATAGTCCATTCTTCAGTTTTGCGCTTAACTACAAATAAACGAGCCAACAAATTATTAAATGAGAGTTTTCGGGTATTCTGCTTCAAATGAAACACTAATTAAATGTTTTTTTTTTAATACAATACTGGCACATTGCCCGTAAAGCTGAAAAAAAAAAAAAAACGCGATGCAGGTACCCAAAAATATAGCGGATGTGTTGTAATCCTGCCAGACATTTTGTTTTTAAATTGTAACCACGTGATACCGTTTCAAGGTCAGAACTGAGTGTCACATACACACAAAAATAAAACCTTGACCTACTGAGTAACTGACCGTGAAATGTGGGCAGAAAAAAAAACAGCAACCGAGTTTTTGGTTTATCATAGGGAATTATCATATTTTAAATGGATAAATATTACCATGTACAAATTATTTTTTTCTTCGTCCTTTTATCACATTTTAAGTATTCCCCGATTTTTTTTAAATGCTGACAGATAATTTTAACAAGCTGAAAAATAATAATATTCAGTCCATTTAATCAAATGAGATTACCGTAATTATTACAAAGAACTTTAACAATGTATCTGAACAACTAATCTAACCGTTTCTATAAAACGCCCCCCCCCCAGTGGCACAGCGGTATGTCTGCGGACTTACAACGCTAGAATCCGGGTTTCATGGTGGGCAGAGCACAGATAGCCCATTGTGTAGGTCCGGCATGGCCAGGTGGTTAGGACGCTCGACTCGCAATCTGCGGGTCGCGGGTTCGCATC
>NW_013666483.1:280684-285809 GCF_000517525.1 Limulus polyphemus
GTAGCTTTGCGCGAAATTCAAAACAAACAAACAAACCCATTGTGTAGCTTTATGCTTAATTACAAACAAACAATCTATCAATAAAAGGTAAATAAAATCAGGACCTATATCTCCAGAATGTAACATTATTTGCTCACTATTTCGCTATTACAGCTTCGATAACCTACAAGTCACGTTGGGCTATGTACTGCGTCTACCGCGGAGGGGTTTCGAACCCCGGATTTTAATGTCGTATAAGTCCTCAGACTTACCGCTGTCTCTAATCTGTATTGCTGTGGGTTTAACCTTACGATATGGCATAGTGGTAAGTTTGAGGGCTTTTTTACGCTAAAATTTGATTCCTGGGTGGGTAGAACGTAGATAATACAAACAATCACTGAACAAATCCGTAGTTAATATATCTACAATTATATACAGTACTTATATTCTTATCAAATTTTCAAATACTTATATAATTCCCTCTAGTTCTGCTATGATGTGAGTTTTTTTTTTAAGCGAGACACATTTTGTTATATTTTTTGTTTCAGTGTTAAAAGTTTAATGTTATTTTTTTAGCGCAAAGCTACACAATGGGCTATCTGTGCTCTAACCATCGTGGGGTTTCGAAACCCGGATTTTATCACGTAAAGTCCGGAAGCTTACCACTAGCCTACCGGGGAATTAAAGTTTCAATAAAGCCTCATATTGGTTTGCCCACCAGTGGTACAGCGGTATGTCTGCGGCTTACAACGCTAGAAACCGGGTTTCGGTACCCGGGTGGGCAGACCACAGACAAACAAACAGGGAATAATTGTTGTATGACACTTTGTGAAATAATTCGAATGGAGAATTATATATCATCTAAGCGGAAAGTTTGATATTAATATCCCCCCTTTTTTTTTTAACAGTAGCTTCTCCTGCTTCATTACTGTTGTTTAATTTATACGAATCTTTACGCAACGTACTGATAACTTTATTTTACTAAGGGCTCTTATTTTTTAAATTTCATGTAAGTTATCCTGTCCCTTCACGAAGCTGTACTCAGTTAAGTTAAATAGTAAGTAAACCTTTGCTGTTTGCGAAAGTCGGTAAAAATTGCAAGATGTAAGATGAAAAAAGAATGTACTTAATCAGTGGAATAAACTAATAATTACGGACAAGCAAACTGCCGAAATACACACAACTCGAAGCGATTACTTGCAATATTAGTGCTTCGAATTTCCCTTTAAGTATGATAAAGAAAAACGAGAAAATTAAAGCAGTTGTAAAGTCATTCAACCAATTCAGAGTATTTGGATTAATCATTAAAAAATAAACACATAAAACATGAAAATTATGTTTGTACTTCTAATGTAAGAACATATTTTACTAAACAAAATGTTCTACCGTTTTTTTTTGTTTTTTTTCATTGAGTTGAACTTATTCCAAAACTCCAATATTCATGTGTGAGTCAGTACTATGTTCTACACACTGGGCGTGTTTCTGTTTACTGTAAGAGATTACACGCCCAGTGTGTAGAACATAGTGGGCGTGTTTCTGTTTACCGTAAGAGATTACACGCCCAGTGTGTAGAACATAGTGGGCGTGTTTCTGTTTACCGTAAGAGATTACACGCCTAAGTTTCGCTCTTGACGATCCTTTGTTAATTAGTGATAAGCAGTAACCTTTGAACCACAACATAGTGGGCGTGTTTCTGTTTACTGTAAGAGATTACACGCCCAGTGTGTAGAACATACTGGGCGTGTTGCTGTTTACTGTAAGAGATTACGCCCCTAAGTTTAGCTCTTGACGATCCTTTGTTAATTAGTGATAAGCAGTAACCTTTGAACCACAACATAGTGGGCGTGTTGCTGTTTACCGTAAGAGATTACACGCCTAAGTTTCGCTCTTGACGATCCTTTGTTAATTAGTGATAAGCAGTAACCTTTGAACCACAACATAGTGGGCGTGTTGTTGTTTACCGTAAGAGATTACACACCTAAGTTCAGCTTTTGGCGATTCTTTGTTGATTAGTGATAAACAGTAACCTTTGAATCGCCCGTTAACTTAAACATTTCTGGTTTAGATAATGTTCAATATCGATTTTCGGTGAAGTAAACTGAAACGCTTTCACATGATACTATAGACGACACACACTTAATTGGATAAAATATACCAAGTATGTTTTTAGTAGAAGATGACGTCAGAATTAAATTGTTCTGTAATTGGCTTTGTCTCTTGAAGGTATTCAACATCATGTATTAATCACACAGTTAGAAGCACCCACAATTTCATGTCGTATCGCACACTAATCCTTAGTAAGACGTTGTATTTTTGTTACAGATTTATTTCCAGTGTGATTAACAGTTAGAAACACAGAACATAAGAGTTTCTGTTAAACATCACATTAACCTAACACATTCGACACAAAATTGTATAAAGTTGATAAGAGAATTAATTGAAGATCTTTGAAAAGTAAATTTTATATTATTAAGTTCATCCTTTATCGCTAGCTTCTTTCGGCTCATTGATGTTGTTTAACTCTGTATCAATAACTTTCTCTGGTTCATTACTATTGTTTAACTCTATACCAATAGCTTCTTCTGGCTCATTACTGTTGCTTGATTATTTACCACTAGCTTCTTCTGGCTCATTACTGTTGCTTGATTCTGTACCAACAACTTATTCTGGTTCATTACTGTTGTTTGATTCTGTACCAACAACTTATTCTGGTTCATTACTGTTGTTTGATTCTGTACCAACAACTTATTCTGGTTCATTACTGTTGTTTGATTCTGTACCAACAACTTATTCTGGTTCATTACTGTTGTTTTCAATAAACAGTTATTTTCTTGTTACTTCACGTATTGAACTTCAACTATAAAAACGTATAAAATCAAGCTCCTTATTTTGCCGACTACGATTTAAGTTAAACAAATTTTAGCAAAACAACATATTACTCTCACAACCAAATAAATATACTAATATCAAGATATTCAATTACTAAACAAATGTCAAACAATGTTTACAAATCCAGTTTGGCATCAGAATGAACTTTCAAATTTACAAATGAATTAATATCAAAACTGTTGTCTACGTGAATGGATATCTCTAATACTGCAAAAAAAAAAAAAAGAAGACAAAAATGGCACCGGGAGCTATTTTAAATAATGATAGCCTGACAGCGAAACTCTAAATGTTTAATTTATTTTCTCGTTACCATGGTGGTCAGATAAATTGCTTTACAATGAAACATAACAGAAATCACCTATACCCACTTACGGAAAGTAAAAGTACGTGAATAATCGAAACCATAGGGAAGACACTATCTTAGGGGGAGGGGGGGGTTAAGGAAACGTTTGCCTTAAAAAAAAGATACAAGCGAGTCTCTTAGCAACGAGTGTTTCTTGTCGTATTATGGATAATTATCTTCGGTGTCTATTGTGAACTTACTTTTTTTATCGTATATAAAACACACTGAACAAAGTGGTAGTTATTTTTACCTCAACGATTTATTTCCACGAGATCACAATCGAATCATCTGATTTTGTATTGATCAAGCCAATCACAATCGAATTATTGGAATTTGTTTGACCAATCACAATCGAATTACTGGAATTTGTTTGACCAATCACAATCGAATTATCTCATTTGTTTGATCAAAAGCCAATGATAATCAAATCGTTTGATTTAACCAGTCATAATCGCATAATGTGATTTTGTTTTAATTAAGCCAGCTCATGACGTGAAAAACAAGTTAATTTTATATAACGAAACGTAGAAATAACTTGAATGTTGATTCTATTTAATCAGATAGACAAAACAACTTAACTTCGAGGTTATATGCAGCGTTTATCTTCTGTAATTCAGAACCTCTTTAATACATAATCTTTATTCTTAGCCCCCCCCCCCCCAGTGGCACTGCTGACTTATACGGCTAGAAACCATTGAGAAACCAGATAGTCATTTGTCTAGTTTTGTGCTTAATACAAACAACAACTTTATTCTTAGCCCCCCAGTAGCACAGCTGACTTATACGGCTAGAAACCATTGAGAAACCAGATAGCCATTTGTCTAGCTTTGTGCTTAATACAAACAACAACTTTATTCTTAGCCCCCCAGTGGCACAGCTGACTTATACGGCTAGAAACCATTGAGAAACCAGATAGCCATTTGTCTAGTTTTGTGCTTAATACAAACAACACATTTATTCTTAAAAGCTTTACTTTAACTATGTTTACTTTCCGTAAAAACAAAAACTTTTTTAGGGAATTAGTTTAAAACACACACATAAACAAATGCAATGTTCCTTCCTTTGATCATTGGCTTATTAGAATATAAATTTCAACATCTCAGGTTTACATTGTTGTATAAGAACGTGTAATAATTTTTCACCCTGTATTTTTGTTTTGATACTTGCATGCAATTTCTTAAACTCGTATTTTCAGGTTATCTTGAATAAGAACCGGTAGGTAAGTGAGCAGTAAATCTACTCGAAACTTAAAGCACACGTTGCAATGTTTGTATATATAAATAACAAGCTCAAAACTAAGGTGCAAGTATAGTTTCAGGAGGAATACGTTCCTAACCCTTATCTTACATTAGTATGAAACAGTAAAATTATAAAGTTCTGTGGTTGGTTCCGGTATCTTATTCTAATACAGTTTCTCATTGGATGACTTGAAACTTAAATACGATAAATTATCAAGTTGTATGGCTGGTTCCTGTATCTTATTCTAACACCGCTTTTCATTGGATGACTTGAAACTTAAATACGATAAATTATCAAGTTGTATGGCTGGTTCCTGTATCTTATTCTAATACAGCTTCTCATTGGATGACTTGAAACCTAGATACGATAAATTATCAAGTTGTATGGCTGGTTCCTGTATCTTATTCTAATACAGCTTCTCATTGGATGACTTGAAACCTAGATACGATAAATCATTAAAAGCATACCCTAGAACTAGACATAAAGAGACTGTGGTCAAGACTTGCTAGTTTCAAACTGTCAACGTATTTTACGTTGTCAGATCAATTAATTAATTGTAGCGGTATTGTATTCCACTCGGTTGTCGCTATGCAGGATGATCACGTGACTTTTTACCTGTACACAATATCATATTTGTTTTCACTCGAGAGCTGCGAGGCTTAGAAACATTACAGG
>NW_013666483.1:285830-290312 GCF_000517525.1 Limulus polyphemus
CTTCATTACCCATTTAAGCCGTCTCCAGCCATTATTAGTCTCAAAGTGGGTTCCTCGTCATCGAATTACAGGTACACTAGATGTAATATAAAAGGTCAAACCCACCTTTCGGAGCAGCTATGTAAACGGATCCTTCCTGTGTATAATGGGGTAGACACGTGGATTGTGTACGTTTACCACAACACGCGTGTTTACCGCGTCCATTCATAATACTGATATCTCGGCACTTAATTTTTAAGATACAAAAGCCAAGCTCAGGGTACTTACAACTGCCTTATAAGTGTTCGAACTTCACTAGCTGTGAGAATTTAACTGAAGAACCAACTTTGTGGAGATATGCACGTAACTCTGTTGTCAGAATAACCGTGGTGTCGAAATCAAATAAATTATTTGATTATTTCTATATTCATTCAGTGAAGAGTTTTGTTGGACTCTTAATGAGAAGGTAAACAAGTTGATGAGTTATTCACAATTATCTGTCGACATCTAAACACATTAACAATAAAAAAAAGGCTATCTTCCAACCACCAAATTCACCCTTGAAATACAAAATAAATGTATTAACGTTCTGTTGTTGTCGCTTTCGAAACTATTAAATGTTCGTTACGCTTTACATAAAATTATGGTAACTGTATACTGAGTTCACACGATCAGCATCTTGTATTAAAAATGCAAAGAGAAAGGATAGTGAACGGCTTCGTGAGAACTCTACTGATTATCTATCAGGCAGCACAATGACAACATAACACTTGTTCTCAAGTTGCTTCTACTGCGCAAGTCATGGTTGAATTTAGAAGGTTCTTTATAGTTTGTTTGCTTGTTACGGATTTCAGCGAGAGCTGTCTGCGCTAGTCGTCCCTAATTTAGCAGTGTAAAACTAGAAGGAAGGCAGCTAGTCATCACCACCACCCACCGCCAACTCTTGGGCTACTCTTTCACCAACGAATAGTGGGATTGACCGTCACATTATAACGCCTCCATGGCTGAAAGGGCGAGTATGTTTGGTGTGACTGGGATTCGAACCCAAGACCCACAGATTGCGAGTCGAGCGCCCTAACCACCTGGCCATGCCGGGCCGGTTCTTTATTGTTATATATCTGTAAAAATTGCTTTGAAGCTACTAAAAATAAAACAAACCTGGATAACACTTAGTAAAGCGTTGGTTCCCGCGATATGATACAAAGTACAGTTAGTTGGTTCACTGCCTAATACCTACTCAAAGGTTCTCTTGGCTCACCGCACAACTCATAACTAAAAAAAAAAACATTTTCCGTAATTTATTTTATTAGTTATTCAAATATTCAAAAACTCTGGTTAGCTGAAAGGATTATACTGGTAAAACGACAAACTGAGCCACATTATTCTTTCAAAGTTAGCAAAGTCCAGACTATCTTAATCCGTTCTTTTTTTTTATGTAAATACCGTACAAAATACGGTTTTTTTTTAAATATCTCTCGTAATTCTTTTATACAGCTTTCTAGAGAAAACTTAACACAAACATTTCTACGTAAGACGACCATAAGTACAAACAAATGTACGTACAAACAAAAAGTACGTACAAACAAATGGTAACCACATCCTATTCTAAGTAACCGATAAGTTACAGAACAATTAGTTCAGAACCATAAAAAAAATAGTATCATGCACTTAGTTTTTCAAATAACTGAAACGCTTCTTAATTTTGCTCTCATTTTGATACAGGTTTCGTAGGATATGAACACAATAAAAGCGAGAAATCACTTAAAGCTTTGTTGCAATTAAAACTCAGATAACGCATCTTTCGAGAGATCCAGTTATCTTTAAGCCTTTGTTTTATCAACACGTGCTCAATGTGCGTCAAACAATGGTCTATGTATCTGACAAGGAATATTTACACCCTCACGTTCATTCAACAATACCTTTGATACCGTGAATGAGGTAAAATGTATTGTTTATGCCTTGACATTTTAAAAGATTTATATCAAACAAACATAAGGACACACTGATATTTACTTAACCTTTGTAATTACTCAAGTAGAACATTATACTCGACGCACCTAAATAGATTACGTCACTGGATAAATTACCTGTTTCTTTACAACTGTATCACAAGTGGTTCACATTATAAAACGCCATATCTGGAGAAAATGGCACGAAAACAGCCAAGCAAATCGACCTCAGAGAATGATGACAGTTCCAACCAATAAGAATTTTTGTGAAGGTTTTTTTTTTTTTTAATGTGCACAGAACTTTTTGTACGCCAAACTGAAAGTAGCTCCGTCGGAGAAATATCTACACATACACAATACACACACACGTTATTAAAATCAGATAAATAACAAATTTGGAAGGGTCTTACTAAACATTTTGTCATTGAAACACCAATTAGGAACCAGGAAACCCGAATGATGTCCGCCATCGTAAGACGAAACACCAATAAGAAACCAGGAAACCTGATGTTTTGAATACATATTCAGAAATATTTTGTTTTGAGCACAATTATCATTCACGGTACTATATTCTCCTAACTTAGTTTCCGACATTACTCCATAGATGGATTGCGCAGAATTGCTCGGACATTCCACTGGATCATGAGTTGTTTTGTAAGTCAGGCTATGACAGCTAGCGACACCTATCAGATATCTATGTAATACTAAAGACCTTTGAAAAGAGAATACACACACACAAGTGGTTTTAAGCAAGAAAGCAGGCTACATTTGATACACATACACAAAACAACATAGTCCCACGCATCTTGTATTGAAATAGACGTTCCAGTCAAAGAACCATACGTTAAATTCCCAAGCACAACCCTACTTCATAACGCTACGTTATGCTCCATGCCCAGCCCATTGTGCTCAGCTACATTCCGCGTTAAAGTCTGTTGGATTTGGCATGGCTTGATTATTAGGGTTCGAATCCCGTCACCAAACATGCTCGCCCTTTCAGCCGTTGGGGCGTTATAATGTGACAGTCAATCCCACTATTATTTGGTAAAAGAGTAACCCAAGAGGTGGCGGTGGGCGATGTTGACTAGCTGCTTTCCCTCTAGTTTATAATTGCTAAATAGGGGTAAGCCAGCCCAGATAGCCCTTTACACGAGATTCAAATATAACATCGAAACGTTGTTTTCCACATCCAGGCCTACTGTACCGCATTATATTCCCTACTGTACTACCATACAAGCTTCTTATACTACTTTATATTTCCCAGCTTTAACATTTTGTTCTTTGATGCAATTCTCAATGTAGTCACTAATATTATTTAACTTTTGTTTCGAAAGCTCCTAGTTCAAATCTCACATCTAAAATGAAAAACAGAAAGAGAAACTAAACCATGGAAGTCGGTTAAAGTGTTTTCACACTGTTCTGCTACGAGGCAGTGCTCTGTAATATTGAATTTTACTGGTCGCACTTTGCGCTGTCCATTCTGTGCACAACACCGAATATATTTCCAACAGAAGATAAAACCGTTTTCAGAATACGCTTCCTATTATTGGTGTCAAATTATTGGTTTGGTTTGTTATGGATTTCGCGCAAAGCTACACGAGGGCTATCCGCGCTAGCCGTCCCTAATTTAACAGTGTAAGACTAGAGGGAAGGCAGCTAGTTATCACCACCCACCGCCAACTCTTGGGCTACTATTTTACCAAGGGCTAGAAGGGTGAGCATGTTTGGTGGGATGGGGATCCAGATTGCGAGTCGAGCGCCCTAACCACTTGGCCATGCCGGGCCTATGACAAGTTGTTATCTTCTCCCGAGTCCTTCACAGAGTGTTCTTCCTTAACATTTGTTCTATATATATACCGATTTACA
The DNA here is from genome assembly GCF_000517525.1 of Limulus polyphemus. Classification (NCBI taxonomy): domain Eukaryota; kingdom Metazoa; phylum Arthropoda; class Merostomata; order Xiphosura; family Limulidae; genus Limulus; species Limulus polyphemus. The sequence goes on from NW_013666483.1 coordinate 289,625, forward strand.
GTTTTAATGAAATAGAATTAAAATGCTGATAACATATAGAATTAAAAAAACAATTTCTTCTTTCAAACTTTCGTTTGACCAGAACTTCAGATATATGAACAGGGTAATACTCATCTCAAAACAGTAACGGTCAACAATGTCGGAGTATTAACCAACTCATTAAACATTCCCAATACAACTGCAATAACATGAACATATTTTAGTTTCATGTTTATATATATCTGAAAATACAAAATATTTTCTAAACCACAAGTTTCAACAAGCATTTCGGAAATAAACTTAAAATCAGTAACGGTCAACAATGTCGGAGTATTCACCAACTCATTAAACATTCCCAATACAACTGCAATAACATGAACATATTTTAGTTTCATGTTTATATATATCTGAAAATACAAAATATTTTCTAAACCACAAGTTTCAACAAGCATTTCGGAAATAAACTTATTTCTAATATAACAATTACCGTTCCATGAAGTATTTTCGTACAGCAATTACCATTCGGTAATGTATTTTGATTACCATTTAATAACGTATTTTGGTATAACAATTACCATTCGGTAATGTATTTTGATTACCATTTAATAACGTATTTTGGTATAACAATTACCATTCGGTAATGTATTTTGATTACCATTTAATAACGTATTTTGGTATAACAATTACCATTCGGTAATGTATTTTGATT
>NW_013666483.1:291121-292151 GCF_000517525.1 Limulus polyphemus
CATTCAAGCCGTCTCCAGCCATTATTAGTCTCAAAGTGGGTTCCTCGTCACCGAATTTGGATATCTTTTATAATGGCTGGAGGCGGCTTGAATGGGTAGTGAAGAAAAACTTTAATATAAGTTTAACATAACAGCAAATGTACAACATTACCCATTCAAGCCGTCTCCAGCCATTATTAGTCTCAAAGTGGGTTCCTCGTCACCGAATTTGGATATCTTTTATCTTCTTCTTATCATTAGACACATAAGAATAAATTGTTGATTAAAACATAATAAAAAATGTATTAGAACATTATTAAAGTTGGATTGAACTTTAGCTTTTTTTTTTTTTGAATGTGAAAAGAGTCTTTTACACACACACACGACCTTGTTATAACAATAACGCTTTTCAGGTTATTTTTGCTAACACCCAATTACGAGGGGGGGGGGATAAAAACTAAATTAGCATGCCATTCAATGCTGCCAAGAAGGAGCTCGAGTCAGGTTAGGGGGGGATATGCTTCCACACGGAAATAGCGCAGGGGGAGGCACTAGTGCAGACTATTTTCGTAGTGTTCCTCCCCCCCTCCCCTATGACGAGAATGGAGAAGTGGTTCACAGATTCTTAACTTGATGAGATGAACTACGCATGTTTTATATATATCTTGATGTACTAGAAATCTTATAAATAATTTTCTCCAGAAGATGTATATAGCTATAGAAAGAGTCACGAACATTCTGACTCTGGATGTTACAGCAGGTGAACAACAGGTGTTTGGTACGTCCTAAAAAAATTTAGTGCAGTGTCGAATTGCAACTACTTAACAAGGAGAACTCGAATAAATATAGCGAAGGAAATGTACAGAATACCGGTTCTCCCTCCAGGAAAATACTAAAACTAATAAGTATCTAGCACCAATAAAATACTAAAATATCTAGCACCAATAAAATACTAAAACTAATAAGTATCTAGCACCAATAAAATACTAAAACTAATAAGTATCTAGCACCAATAAAATACTAAAACTAATAAGTATCTAGCACCAATAAA
>NW_013666483.1:293276-294510 GCF_000517525.1 Limulus polyphemus
CTAGCACCAATAAAATACTAAAACTAATAAGAATCTAGCACCAAGAAAATGCTACATTTTTCTGTACACAAACGCCAAGGTTAATATCATTTTGCAAGAAAATAGATAAAATAAACTTCACTAATAATCACGAAAACTAAAAACTGAGAACAAAAAAAAAAAAACGAGCCTTACATTTTATCAGATTCGTACGAAATTGAAGAAAGAATGAGTCTTCACAAAATAACCTAAATTTTTGAATCAATAAACAAGACATGTTTAATTCTCTTAGTTTGTAGAGATCTTCCCAAATAAACTAAGCAATAGAGTCTTTTATAATAAGTAAACCGAACTGACCTCGTACAGAAAACGGAGAAAAAATTAAAGTCAACGTCAAAATGTCAGTAAAAAGATACTGCGTCACTGTGCTTTACGTAGCGGTGCTTGTTACTTTGTAACACTGGCGCTGTACCACTGCATAAGACGAAGTCCGCTGTACCACGCACAGCTTTAGCTATAGGTAAGCAGTGTCGTATATTAAGGGCAAATCGGATTACAGTCGTTTCACTTCCCTGCGGACGGTTTCCATGGGATACATCTTGTCTTAAATATATATATATATATATATATATATATGTATAGTTATTTACGAATATACAAATCTCTTGTAATAGATCTATGACACATCTTATTATGAATTTTCCTAGGTAACCAATAAGCCAATACGGAAACTTTACAGCGTTCCACAGTCATCATACATCTGGATTAATACTGTGAACAGTCTCTTTACACGACGCGATATCCTAGAATATCAGAGATATTTTTCGTAGAATATTCTACAATATTTAAACAAATCAGTTTACATTCCTAAAAAAACAAAAAAAACCACTCTACTCAGTGCTTACGTAAAACGGCGACCCACTTCGTCTCTAACTTCTAGTTTGGTTTATTTAAAGCTTCTAAGAATGTGGGCTGGATAAATACGCGGAGGGATGGCTCTTGTGGTATTCAAATATTACAAATTGTATGCGTTGTGCTTTGATCAAACATTTTAAAACTGAGCTACAATAAAAGAAAGTCATTCAGGTGCTTGGTTTGTGATGACCTACGTGATATAGAATATCTCCACGATCCATTATTTAACTAAATAAACGTTCGTATGTTGCACCATAACTGTACTAATAATGGCTGGAGACGGCTTGAGTGGGTAATGAAGAAAAAAGGTACCTGATGATGACAAAACCTTGTCGAAACG
>NW_013666483.1:295454-297839 GCF_000517525.1 Limulus polyphemus
ACGAGCATGTTTGGTGTGACGGGGATTCGAACCCATGCGACCCTCAGATTGCGAGTCGAGCGCCGTAACCACCTGTCCATGCCGGGCCGTTCTTTTGAGGAAAAGTCGTTCTCTTTCCTACAGATAATTGGTTTCTTCAGTCTGTTTTAACAAAGGCTTTTTTCATAATAATTGTCAAGTATAAATTGGCGATAATCTTTTTACTTATTTTTCACAGGAATCTTCCCGGCTTTCCTATTCGGATCCTACCTAGTTTGACGTCATAATGATGTGGATGATGTGGTGTCACACATATAACGCCATGCCTGATTTGGTCCTGGGAACTCCCTCCTTGACAAAAGCAGAAAAAGTGCCGAAATTTAGAGCTATTTACGCCTACGCTAGCGATTAAATTCAACTAAAATGAAAACGGGCAATCAAAAGAGGAACTATTATAGGATAAAAATTGGAATCGGACTCGTGTAAGTCATGAAATTAAGAGAAATCGGCTGTGACCGACTGACTGACCAACCGACACTTGGCTTTTACATATATTGATGATAGGTATATACAGTAATAATAAGGAACTATGTCGAGCGATGAAACTCCCAGTGGTCAAACGTGATCAGTTTCAGAGATCAAACGAGTAAGAAATTGGCAATTAACTGACCAATGGTCAAGAAAGAGATCATTGATAAACTTATGTTTAAAATCATTGTAAATGCATGTATTCCTAGTATATTTTGTTTTATTAACAAGGAAGTACGTTATTGCACACATCATAAAAAAAGAAAATAAATCAGTACCAAATCGTAGTCCTGTCATAGCATCGTGGTTACGGCACTCGATTCGTAATCTGCTGGTCGCGGGTTCGAATCTCGTCACCTTTCAGCCAAATGGGCGTTATAACGTGACGGTCAATCCCACTATTCGCTGGTAAAGAGTTAGCGGTTGGTGATGATGACTAGCTGTTTTTACCTCTAGCTTTTCACTTCAAAATTAGAGACGTCTAGCCCGGATGGTTCTCGAGTAGCTTTGCGCAAAATGCAAAAAACAAGCAAATAAACGAAACCCTAACAGGCAAAAGATCCAGTAAGACTATGAAGAAAGAGAAAAAACAACAAAGCATGTAAAGCAAAGTAAATATAAATCTTGGTGCATAATCGAAGTCCTAACATGACACGTACAATAATCAGTGTTCCATTATACGAACAAACATACAAGATATACGCTCTAAAGCACATTACTCTAAGGTAAAAACAATAAAATATTTATAATGTAAAACATCAAATCAGTACTTTAACTATAACTTCCACAAGTTGTTTATGTATATAATACAGTTGTAACGGTTTTTATCTTGCGCGGCCTCTTTTTGAATATTTGGTAGGCCTAATGCAAAGTGTAGTACATTTAAGGTGACAAAAGCGATTTATTTCTTCGATTGTAACGTACAAGTTCTACAGACTACGTTCACTGATAGGCCTAACTTACAAATAAAATTAAACGGTCACTTACTTGTTAACTTCCCTCTGGTACTTACAACACAACTCAAAACTGGCTGACTAACACAATCGATCTATAACACGGTAACAGATTCACTAACTAACTAACTAACTAACTAATCACTTACTGACTGACTGGCTTAGTGATTAACTCTCTGATTCATGAGCAATAAACAATTTATTCTAGCGTTTTATACAATATTGATCTTTTCCCAAGTGTTTAGAAAATTCGAGACGTCATATGTAGACACTCTTGAAACTTCTAGACGTCATGCGTCATAACTACGTCATTCAAAAAGCTCCCGGTTACACACAGTACAAAACCTTTAAGTTAAACATTAAAAACAGCCAACAACAATACATTGATTAATTTAATCAAGAGTCGAACAAATGTGCAACACCCGGAATGAGTTGCTTTGAAACCCCTTTCTTCCAAAGGCTTAAAAACACATGTTAATTGACTGAACACAATTATAAAATATTCAAACGAATAAATGACTGGAGCTGGATTGTTTAATTTCGAAAGCAAGATAATAACTTACATATCATTCGAAGTTAGAGCTAGAAGAGGGTTTACCATTCACACTCCATCATTTTCTTTTATCAATGTAAAGCTGCAGCAGCAACAAGTTGAATTTAGTAAACATGAACTAGGACATTTTAACCATTATTCTGTTCCTGTAGCAGACATTTCTAATGGTTTTTACCATTCTTCTGTTTCTGTACAGACATTTCTAATGTTTTTATCATTCTTTTGTTCCTATAGCAGACATTTCTAAAAGTTTTACCATTCTTTTGTTCCTGTACAGACATTTCTAATGGTTTTACCATTCTTTTGTTCTTGTAGCAGACATTTCTAATAGTTTTACCATTCTTTTGTTCTTGTAGCAGACATTTCTAATAG
>NW_013666483.1:298715-318728 GCF_000517525.1 Limulus polyphemus
TTAAAACTGGTGATGATCTTCATCAACGAAAACAACAAAAAATTACCCTGGAAACGACATAAAGGTCGATATTCGAATGTTGTCCCTCACAGAATTTTAAGATAAGACCATTACTTAATATTGTGTATGACTAAAATGTATAAGAATATATTTTTGTTTTCAATTAACCAGTGACGTATTTATATAGCTTCCTGGGGAAATTCCTTTCAATAGTTTACATCGCTAGAATCCGGGTTTCGATACCCGTGGTGGGCAGAGCACGGATAGCCCATTGTGTTGCTTTGTGCTTAATTACAAACAAACAGACTCTCAATAGTTACTTGCCAACACCGTTTATGTAGCAGTCAAACAAAATCTTACAACTGGAAATGCTTTATATTTACGTGGTATACAATGTTCATTATTTATGACAAAAATTGTATATATATATATATATTGATTAATGTTATTTTTTGACTAATATCGATAAAAAATACTTCTGAAGTAGAAATAATCACTTCGTTCGAAATAACCAATACATATCTCAGCGGTAAATTTACGTAGTTACAACGCTAAGATCCGGGGTTCGATTCTCCGCGATGGATGGATAGATAGCAGACAGTCCATTGTCTAGCTCTGCACCAAGAAAACAACAATATTCTGCTCCTAGATGGAGTCGTCGGCTTTTGAATTCCCTAATTAATGATTAAATAAAGCGTCTTTCAAAAATCAGTGATACCAATTCAAATGTCGTATGCATATACGACTTTCAACTGTCATTTCAACTCTCCAAACTCTTCTAAGTACAACTTAAGAAGTACCTTCCATATCATATTTACAGGGAATTTCTATGGTTTTTCGCGTCAGTTAACAGATATCATGGGCCCGGCCTGGCCAGGTGGTTAGGGCGCTCGACTCGCAATCTGCGGGTCGCAGGTTCGAATCCCCGTCCCACCAAACATGCTCGCCCTTTCAGCCATGGAGGCGTTATAATGTGACGGTCAATCCCACTATTCGTTGGTAAAAGAGTAGCCCAAGAGTTGGCGGTGGGTGGTGATGATTAGCTGCCTTCCCTCTAGTTTTACACTGCTAAATTAGGGACGGCTAGCGCAGATAGCCCTCGTGTAGCTTTGCGCGAAATTAAAAAAAAAACAACAACAAACAAACAGATATCATTACAATTTGTTTCGAAGTGCAATGTTCCATTTGTTCCCTTTAAGAATAATGATGAATTTAAGTCGTTTTGGACCTTATAAGATACACAACACCAGTAACTTGCATAGCATATCTTACATCCCTATGTCTAGGCGACGGACTTATAATGACTGAAAATTGTAATGCCAGTTTATTCTTGCTCTCCTATGAAGCTTTTTGTTCTGCAAACAATGACAGTTTCTTGTTTGTTTCCTGTTATTCATAGTTGATGGTTTAGATGATTTATTATCAAAGAGTTTTTGAAAATTGGGCCTTTTCAATCTTGTTTGTCCTTTTGTCTTTGAAAAAGAACGTGCGCTCGTAGGTTCTGATAAATGACTCTATGTTTTATCACCAAAAAGTTTCATTCAATGAGTCAAAATGAAAAAAAAAATAGAATTTCTTTTAGCAAAATTAACTCAAGTTTTGGTAGTAACAGAAACTATTCCTGATATTGGCAGTAACTCCCTTTATTTGAAGCTTAGTACATACCTAGCTTCCGGGACACTTCAGAAATTTTTTTGCATTCATGGTAAAGGTACTAAAGCTATTTGCCCCCCCCCCCACAATTTTGAAATACTGACTAGAGGAAATGCAGCTAATACGCAGCACCATATCACCCACAAGCCACGCTAAGGAACAGGCAGCCACTCTTATAACGCACCAACAACTTAAGGCGGGGATAATGTTTTGTGGTATCGCACGGATTCAAACCAACGCTCCATGAAAGTTGTTAAAATATTTCTTTTTTTCACCGAAAGAGGGCCACAGGCCACCTGGAGGATTCATCCGTTTTAACCAGTCGTACCAGTATACGGTAGTGTGTTGTCTGTCAGTCAATCAGTAGACACTAAAATGACGTCCCATAAAGGACGCTTAACGTTGCAATTTGTACCGTCGAGAAATCAGTAAAATGTGCGCATGCCATGAACCACGAGAAGAATTATGTTATCTTTAGACAACAACACAGAATGACATATGAATTTCAGAAGGAAGAGATAAAAATATTTGTTACTCTTAATTTGGGTTTTGAAACAAAACACTTTCGGTAACCCTAGTCTTGTATCAAAACATTTATTTTTTTAAATTATTTACTTAAATAATGATATTCTTTAAATACAGTTGCAAAGCTAGCTAAGATTGTGCTTTAGCCAAAATGGAGGGAAATTCTCAGTTACAATCATCTCTTGATGCATTCAAAGATGTGACATTGGAGCATCTGGAAAAATTATTCTTGTGCCTTTTTCTAATTCAGATCCGCTTAGTGATTTATATTCTTTAATTGAAAAGCAATAAAGTTTTTGTTTGAATGGACTGGTTTCTTGTAAACAAGTTTCTTTCAGGGTAAGCCAGTAACCCTTGTTTTGTTTCGTCCGTTAACCGGGTTTCGATGAAAATATTCTATCAGTCATTAGGAAAAGGGTTTCAACCAATATTTGTCAAATTAAAGTTTCTGTTTTAGGAGTATGCAATTAATAATTCACCTATTCCAACACATGCTCCATATTTCCCAATCTCCATAAGCACGACACTTCCGGTCTATCGTTTGGCGTGAAATTAGTTTGCATTCTACCAAACACAATATTCACGCTGTCAAAAATTCTCCTGCACAGTTAACGTTAAATGGTTTATAAAAAGTAAGAAAAACCTTTTATACAAAAGACTATACGCTGCTCATCGCACAGGAAGCAATTAAATAACATAATTTTTCTTCTTGTTCATCGCAAATCGTAATATGATAACCGTACGTTAAGGCTAGATTAAAATTACTTTTGAAATATGAGTTTCGCTCTTACCTCTGTCGAAATGTGCTTAAAAGACCCACAAAGCAGAAACTTTGAAACCAATTATTAAAAAAAAGATAATTATAATATGTTTATATATATTTATGTATTAAAAAATTATTATCATTTATTATTGTATATAGCGCTCTCTGCCGGCGAAACGTGATTTATTGCTTTGTAAATTTGTGTGGCATTACGTCACACTAAGAAAAAATTATCATCATTTATTAATATATATAGCGCTCTCTGCCGGCGAAACGTGATTTATTTCTCTGTTAACTTTTGTGGCATTACGTCACACTAAGAAAAAATTATCATCATTTATTAATATATATAGCGCTCTCTGCCGGCGAAACGTGATTTATTGCTCTGTTAATTTTTGTGACATTACATCACAATGAGACTGTTAACATTTTTTATCAAATCTTTCTTTACTGGCCTTATACAATTTTCTAGTTTTGTGATGCAACACACACAAACTGACGATCATTAAACGAGCACCATTTTTGTTGTATCCATACTATAAAGGTGAAGTGTGAAAAACAATTTGGTTTTGTTTCTTTCTTGTTAAGCGCAAATCTACACAACAGACAGTCTGTATCTAAACCCAGTTTTTAGCATTTTAAGCCCTCTGACTTACCACTGAGCCACCGGGAATATATGTAAAACAAAAGAACCCGTTCTTGCCAAGTCGAAATGACAAAAGTGATTATTCTGTCTTCTGATTTAAAATCGACACAGAATGATACTGAATTTTAAATGCTAAGTGATAGAAAGGAAATCCTAAAAATCCCTACTTTACTGGAAATTCGAAGAAACTGGTTATCATAATCCAGTGTTCAAGACATTGATGTTGATGTATCAGTCTTAAAAGACTTATTTTTACGTTTCGTTTACTGTTGAATTTCACCTCCGTCTACCTAATATTATATACATAGGCCGTCGCACACTTCAAGCAGCTTAAGAATGAAACGGGTATTCGTACTATTCCTCACGAAGACATATCGGCCATGTCGCCTGACACGAAGCCTATGATTTTTGTGCAATCAGATTGTTGAAACGGGCGCTGGAAAACCTTCATCCTCCTGCACTAGGTAGAATGTAAAATACCAACAGGGAGGAGGAGTTGTGCTTGGAATATAGCGACTACACGAAGGAGCCTTTTGAAATGGTAGCTATGCTGCAGGACTATAGTCAAGATGCACGTTCGTCAGATAGAGCATGACCGGACGTGACGGCGTGGAGTCTAATGACATAATTTGGCCTCAAAATCATATTCTTATAGCTTACTCGACCTTTGTATACATATGTATTTATGTAAGAGCCTTCTTACACCAACTTGGAATCCGATTTCCAAATTTACAAGACCTTACAAAATCAAAAATGCATCTTCTTTTAAATCCCTAAGCAGGTTAACCAAAACCTTGTAAAATTGTGGAAAACGCGTTAGAAACAGACTTCACAAAACATGAATATTATAAAATTAAATTTTCAATAAAAAAAACAGATTTCAAAAATTGCCAAGAAAATGGACATTTTGTAAGATCGTATAAATCCTCTAAGTTAAAAATAGTATTCTAAGAAGGATGGGTTGTTTACTAAAACTGTCAATTTACTTTTTTTTTTCGTTAAAACATTCCTCGCATATTAGCGTTTTGGTCATACTAGTCTCTATGGGCAGGGAAGGCAAGAAACAGTTTGTAAAATTACGGATGATTGAAAGAAAACACAATTAATTTTTTTTTTTTTGTACTCGTGGTAGAACTCTATTATAATATGAAGTTTACGTCAGCGCTAAAGTATAACCATGGAAACAAATAATAAAAGCGAAAACGCCTGCTTTGACAGTTTCTTTTCCTTCAGAGACGCGATTTTCAGCATCTTAAGGATTTCATCCTTTAACTTTATTTTCTATTAATAACTCATCAACATGCACTTTATCTCCCACAGCTTCGTACCGCCACCTTCTGGTTATCTCGGGCTTTGAATACCAACGGCTTACTACGTCACCGTAACCATGACAACATCCAGGCGACTTGATTTAGCGTTAGCAACAAACAAACAAAAACTAAATCCCATGACGGATCAAAAATACTCAAAAACGTCATATCCTAGGCCAGGAGCTTCTACTACTATTATATTTGTGTAAGACGAACTTTTTACAACTAATTCCATTAAATGTTGACGTCTTTCATAAAACTGCCGTACTTTTATAATGCTGAAAGTAATTAACAGCGAATAAAACGCATTTAAACAATTTGTATTAAAAACCACAGTAAAGCACTTATAACTGCATTTATAAAACGCGTCTGTATAAAAAAAAATATATATATACCATCAGTTTTCTTTAATTAGGTTTAATTATCGACAGTTTGGAATAATTTCCCATATTCGATGAAGTCTTTCATCTATCTGTCCGTCTTTCTCAAATGATTGGCTGTTTCATAATCGCACGTGTGTGTATTAAGAAGCGATTAAATTTATTGTACTTCTAAAAATGTTGACAACTTGATCTAGTGGTTGTGTTTTGGGCAGCGGGAAGAAAGGTCCAAGGTTCACGCCATGATATGTCACATTAGAATCTTTATAGTCAATCCCACTGTTCGGTTAAGAGTAAGATTGTAAGCGTTAAGTGCTGTAGATTGATAGTAATAAATAACTGATGTTAAAATAATTAAGAAATAATATTGTATTCCCGATTCCTACTCTAATTCGGAATTATAAATGACTCATATTAAATTCATGTCATTTACACTTAACCATCTTAATATAGTTCACACCACAACATTTGTTGTTCACGGATGTTGATAATATAATTAGTGTCTTCTCTACTACTCTGTCTGTCGTTTTACAACCGGTCTTATGAGCCCTGGTATTGAACGAAAGGCCTCGCCGGCACTAGATGTAGCAGATATAGTGTTGTACGTTATTATTTAGTTTTACTCATATGTTCTTATGATATTGATATTGTAGTTTAGAAGGGAGATAATAGCTGAAGTACAAAACAACAACAACAACAACATAACTTGTTGGCCAATCGTTTCTGTCGGTCATCAGTTTTATGCTTACCATAATTTAGAAACTACGAATTACATTAGTAACCGTCCAGTAGCTCAGCTGGTAAGTCTGAAGGCTTATAAAGCGAAAAAAGTGGGTTTCGATACCTATAGTGAGCACAGCACAGATAGTCCATTGTGTTGCTTTGTGCTTAACAATAAAAAACAAAGAAACAAATTCTATTAAATGAGTTATTTGTTGACACAGCCAGAAAGTACAATCGCGGCTGTAATGTATTATCTAACATTGGATAACAAAACCATATCATGACCAACTATGCAATGCAGTTTTAAGTAGTTAGATCGTTGATGAAGATCATCACCAGTTTTAAGCAGTTAGATCGTTGATGAAGATCATCACCAGTTTTAAGCAGTTAGATCGTTGATGAAGATCATCACCAGTTTTAAGCAGTTAGATCCACGTACTTGTAACACCATGCTTTCACTTCCCAAGTCTTCCTACTATTTTCTACACATTTCTATCATTATTCATACTCTACTCTGTAGGAACTGTGGAAGAAATGAGATACAGATCTTATCTTGTTTAATGAGCACGGTACTGCAGTAAAGCCTAACAACTGTTTAACTCCCCATACCAACCTCTCAGTAACAGACAGTGGAGCACGCGTGGAAACAACGTGTGATCGTTCAAGTAAATGCATGTGTACAGAGCGAACACTGTTATTGAAAATTATAAATCTTGGGGTAGAATTGTATCCGAATAATTCTTGTCATACTAACTAACAACTGAATAACGATTTGATATCGCCTGAAGGAAATATATGCATATACACGATGGACACACAGTCAAAGTCGTTTAGCAGCGTCTGTATATATAGATATATAGTTGTTCGTTGTTAAGTACAAAGCTACATAACGGGCTACCTGTGCTGCGCCCACCACGGGTATCGAAATCTGATTTTTTAACGTTATAAGCCTTCAGATTTAACGCTGAGCCAAAGGTGAGAGATGCTTGTTGGCTAACATCATTCACTGTATAAGAATAGACAGAGAGAGAGAGTAAACAACATGATCTTTGAAAATTTGAGCTTATTCGTAACAATTTCAGCAGACTATCTTATATTAGTATATATATTTAACAACTTATGAGTTACATTGATCTAGTTATAAATTGTTTGGTTTCAAAGACAAACCATACAATAAAGTTCAAAATACTCCTTTTTTTTCAAGCATAAATTCAAATAAAATAACACGGAATTCTCACCATAATGAACTATTATTTCCTTCAAGACATTGGAACAATTTTGCGGCTTAGCTCAATTCAGATTCAAAGAAAAGCCACAAGGTTCGTATACTCACACGGTAAAAATGCAATTCCATTACGGGTTAATAGTCTGAGAAATGCGCTAACGAGACATTTCACGAAATATCATAACGTGATACAATAGTGAAATCAAAGGAGAGACGTCTGAGGGAATAAATACTAAAACCACTAACAAGTTTCTGATTATAAATGCATACCTGAAGCTTCTACTTAATTTCCCTTTTAACGGCAGAACAGAAAAGACCAAAACCGAAATCATTAATGATGACGAGCTAACATTTTAACTTAAACCAACATAACTACAGAGCTTACGTTAATACCCAATTCTGAATTACTAGCTGTATTGAATTCACTGTCAGTTACATAGACTCAACAACTAAAACACATCGGGAACTGGGGATCAAGCAGTTCAACTCAATAACTTCAACACATCGGGAACTGGGGATCAAGCAGTTCGACTCAATAACTTCAACACATCGGGAACTGGGGATCAAGCAGTTCGACTCAATAACTTCAACACGTCGGGAACTGGAGGATCAAGCAGTTCAGTGGTTTTTTTAGTTTATAAAAGTCAATTTTCAACATATTCATACTCACTCATACGTGCTGATATTGCTCAAATATAAACTATAGTGGTTTCTTAGTTTATAAAAGTCACTTTTCAACATATTCATACTCACTCATACGTGCTAATAAACTACTATATTTGCGCCATAAAAATAAAACTACTTCCTCAATAATTACATTTCTGTTTTCATTTTATCACCAGCTTTTCTTTGAAGTGAAAATCCATTTCGTTTGTGCGCATACATTAGAGAAAAAACAAAACAAATATATACAGATGTTTGTTGTCCGTGCTATGCCCATCACGGGTATCGAAACCCGGTATTTAGAGTTCTACGTCCGCAGACATACCGCTGTGCCAGCAGTAGTTGATGGTGAAACTATTAACCCAAGAAGTAAAGACAATTCTATAACTTGAAATTTCACTAATTTACATTAGTTTGGTTCGTATAAAAGTTATTCTAACCCTTCCTATCAGTTCTAACTTGCTGTGAGGATAATAAATTCCATTCTCGTTGAGCGTAACATTTCTCAAGTGAGCTAATTAGCATATATCAAATGCTGTGTTGACTACATGAAAATCAGAACTGAGATATTCGAGTTATTTTCATCCGTTATTTACCTGCTGTCGTTCTCCAGGCAGCCATTACCTGCGACTGTAGTCTAATGATACTTATAACGCTCTTCGTAATGGGACATTTAGATATTTCTAATCAATATCCATTCATTAAAGCGCATGCACGCTCGATGACAGTAAAGTTAATAACTTACCGTTATTTGTCACATTTAATTCCGATCGTTCTTCACTGAAACACTAACTGCACCAATCACAGAGACTTTATGTGTATATGTGTGTGTGCCATAATTTCAGTTGACCGATAACAGATACGTTATATATGTGTGTGTGTGTGTGTGTGCCATAACATCAGTTGACTGATTACAGATACATTATGTGTGTGTGTGTCATAACGTCAGTTGACTGATTACAGATACATTATGTGTGTGTGTGTCATAACGTCAGTTGACAGCTTTTCCAACAGAGACTTTATGTGTGTGTGCCATAACGTCAGTTGACTGATTACAGATACATCATGTGTGTGAGTGTGTGTCATAACGTCAGTTGACAGATTTTCCAACAGAGATACTATGTGTGTGTGTGCCATAACGTCATTTGACCGTGTGTGTGCCATAACGTCAGTTGACAGATTTTTCAACAGAGACTTTATGTGTGTGTGTGTGCCATAACGTCAGTTGACAGATTTTCCAACAGATACTTGATGTTTGTATGTGTGTGTGCCATAACGTCAGTTGACAAATTTTCCAACAAAGACTTTATGTGTGTGTGTGTGTCATAACGTCAGTTGATCGATTTTCCAACAGAGACTTTATGTGTGCGTGTGTGTGTGTGTGTGCCATAACGTCAGTTGACAGATTTTTCAACAGATACTTTATGTGTGTGTGCCATAATGTCAGTTGATCGATTTTCCAACAGACTTTATGTGTGTATGCCATAACGTCAGTTGATCGATTTTCCAACAGAGACTTTATGTGTGTGTGCCATAACGTCAGTTGACAGATTTTTCAACAGATACTTTATGTGTGTATGCTATAAATAATAGAATACGAAATTATCCACGTTTTGTTTGAATAACTTAACATTGTGAAAAGGTTTTGATACACTGCAGACTATAAGTAAAGAAATACCTACCTTGCAAATGTAATATTTCTAAATATTCGGAAGAGCCGTTGCAATGATATATATACAAATGTATCAGTGTGTGTGTGAATTATGTTTTATAGAAACGAGTGGTATATATGCATCCAATATGTAACAATGTAATCAGTATTTATGTAAGGTTTTGGTTTTGCTTTTCAGGGTAAAGCAGATGTTTGAAGAAAAACGATGCAAAAATGAGTTGAGTTTCTGTTGTTGTTGTTTTTCTTTGTACACACACAAAGAAAACAGGAATTATCTCGTGTATTCAGTCTTTAAAGAAATGGTAGAAACTAATAATTCTAAGAAACTTAGATCGATACCACATGTTATTATGTTCATATCAATTTCCGATCAAAGCAAGCTACCACTTAGATCAAAAATAAACATCAACCTGGTAATAAGTATAGCTAATTAAATGTACTTTTCTTACGTTCTTACTTATGAAGAATAGAATGTATTGTTTCTTCGGTTGAGTATCTTCGCATTTAACGATATTTTCGGCCGTAATCCCAATAACATCTCCCGAGTTTCGGCCAGCTTAGAAGATTTAGGTTAGCCCTACACCCATCATGCATTGAGCTAACGACGCTAAACAACTTTTATAACCAAATTACATTAATAACAATTCATAATTAATAAAACTAAAAATATTAAACAATCTAATCAACGTTGTTAATTAGTATTAAAATTTGATTTATTAACTTTGTTTTGATGCTAAGTTTATTTCTATACATAGGTAATAAAGTAGTTTAATTAAACTTTGAATGTAACTATAAAAGGTTGTGATATGCACACTTTCACCTATTTGACGCGAAAGGGTTAATAAAAGTAACAACGATTGTTTGTTTGTTATGAATTTCGCGCTAAGCTACACGAGAGCTATCTGCGCTAGCCGTCCCTAATCTGGCAGTGTAAGACTAGAGGGAAGGCAGCTAGTCATCACCATCCACCGCCAATTCTTGGGCTACTCTTTTACCAACGAATAGTGGGATTGACCGTCACATTATAACGCCCCCACGGCTGAAAGGGCGAGCATGTTTGGTGTGATGGGGATTCAAACCCGCGACCCGCAGATTACGAGTCGAGCGCCCTAACCACCTGGCCATTGAGAATCAAATAAACAAGATACGATATATAATTTTATGGTACAAAACTATAACTATAAATTAATGTGGAAATCATTCATAGGTTATGTAAAATAGATGAAAAAATTGGCAAAGAACAGTTTCCAGTCGTAAAAATGGCCGAAGAACTGATAGGATTTGATCTCAGACTGTCGACTGGCTCGAAACACTGAACTTTAAGCTACCATACTCCGTATAAGATTATTTTATTCCCTGAAAAAAAAAAATTAATAAGATATATTGTTTGTTATAGGAAAATATTTTGTTTTTTTGTATCTAAACAATATCACTGATATTAAAACGGTAAATGCAATCTCAATATAAAAAAATAATAATTAATTACCGTGCCACATTGGAACATTAAAAGTACTTTGCCTTTAGATTAACTTTGTACGAAAGAAAGCGTTATCGTTTAGTGTACATACAACAATGCTTATTCATGAATCTTCAAGATAAACAGCTAAAGGCATTATATAATGATAAATCAATGCTAAAAAATGAGCCATCGTTATCATAAAAGCATTGTAACACATCTTGAACTTCTCAAGGATATAAGGCCCATTTGTTTAACAACTCATTCTCATTTGATACTTCTCAGTGACTCAGCGTTGAGCTTGTAGGCTTAAGACGCTAAAAATTGAGTTTCGATACCCGTGGTAGGCAGATCACGAGGATAATCCCTCGTGTAGTTCCGTGCTGAATATAAACCTGTTGTCTTCTCAGATAAACTCTGAAATTTAATTTTCAGACACGTTCGTCGTCTCGTCATATTTAATTTTCAGACAAGTTCGTCGTCTCGTCATATTTTATTATAAATATATCTGAGAGATAAAAACAAAAATTATTAATTTCGAAAGTGCAACTCGTCGAACGACTTATGCTCGCGATACAACCTAACTTAAAGTGTTCACTGATTTAATCTAAGAGTTTACAAAAAAAACTTTTTTTTTCTTTAAATCTTACTACACCACCGACGAGAACTCAAAATATAGACTATATATATATAGATATAATATGAACGATTGTTCTGATGGAGTTGTTCGTTATTTCGAAATCAATACACGTTAGCATTGTCTATAAGCGAAAGGTTGAGATATTCTCAAGTTTTGTTTTTGTTTTTCATAGTCTATATAATATTCTAGTAGGCCTAAAAGTTGTGATAAAAATCACGCAAACTACAGTTAAGTCTTTGCCATCTTTCGCCATTCTACAACGACATTCTACAACGAAATATTAGTAAACACGTTAGTAGGATGTAGTGATGTAAGCGGTAAAAGGAAGAATTAGCCAACCACGTGTACATCTAACAAAATAGACTGACGCAATTAACTAAAAACAATTTAAAAATTTAAAAATCAGACTAACGTTTAAAAATAAAATACACGCACTCCTATGAAATAATTAACAGGTTGGTACAATTATTTAAAATTGGCATCTAGAATACGGACCACCCCCAGTGGCACAGCGGTATGTCTGCGGACTTACAACGCTAGAAACCGGGTTTCGATACCCGTGGTGGGCAAAGCACAGACAGCCCGTTGTGTAGCTTTGTGCATAAATTCAAACAAACAAACAGAATACGGACCGATGCAGTTATGTGAAATCATTAATTCCAGCTTTTACAAATGAATGGGAGTACTGGGTTTATTTTTTGCACAGCTTCATGGCGCTCAACAACGCTAGTATTATTAAGTGGTTTATTATAAATTTTTAGTATAAGTTGCTTTAAAACAAATTGAAACAGGGGGCACTTGTTTTATGGATAGACATGAAACAAACGTCCCCTGTTTTAAATATAACACAGTCCTCCTACACACTTTATTTGTTTTAAAGCAACTTATAAATGGGATGTTTATACAAAATAAACTTAAAATAGTATTATTAAATTTTAGGATACTCAAGCACCCATGAAATACAAGTCTAGGGAAACATACTCCTCCAAACAAACAGGGTGGCATAGTTTGATAAAGAACGCACCCAGAGATCCGCCCCCCCCCAGTGGCACAGCGGTATGTATGCGGACTTACGACGCTAGAAACCGGGTTTCGATACCCGTGGTGGGCAAAGCACAGATAGCCCGTTGTGTAGCTTTGTGCTTAATTCCAAACAAACCCAGAGATCCAGACTAATATATATATATATACCCATAGAACAGGACGACGTTATTGGATAGATTTACTTGACTTTGCGTGTGTGTATACTTGTGGGTGGGATGAGGGTGAAAATAAAATCTAAATGGGTGATTGATTATCTTCTTTTGATCCAATTAAATAAACGGACAGTCAATAGAAATAATTATTGACCTTTCTAAACAATAATTTTGATTAAGACTTATTATGTGTATACAACATATATTGAGGTATATGTTTATACTTACAAATATATTATCTTTTATAAAACTCTCTTGTTTAACGTGTTCTTTGCAACTATGATTGATATTTCGAACGTTGGTTTCTACTTCTGTCTATGACTCGCTAACCCTCGAGAAAAGTGTAAACACGAAACATCAGGTTTTTATAATAAAAATAATTTTCTGGTGTTACACGAGCAAAGTTTGCCTAAAAATCTCTTTCTGCCTTTCAAACGAAAACCGTATATGATTTATATATATGAATACTGTGAGATAATTTTCTATCAAGTTCTATAAGGACGAGTTATTTTTCTTATTTTGCACATTGAATGTGAGAAAATAAAATGAAATGTAGTAATTTATTTATGATTTAAATTATTCTTACTCCGACTACGACGGCAACATTTAAAATAAAAGACAAAACACAAAAGTTAAAACATAAAAAATCCCCTCGCATTCAGCGCTAAAGGCTATTTTTAAAATCGGTTCAGACTAGATGGGTCAATACTGGTGAAGTAAATGTCTCCGTCTGCCTGTGTAGTGCTTAGCCACCACCGAAAGAGGATCAGACACCATCAGCTGTACCATCGATCAGGTTTATTTTAGGGTTTGAAGAGTTGTATAGGATTACTTGACGTGCACCTAATTCTACGGTCATAACTCTCTGAATATCGTATATTTTATGGAATCCTAAATCCAGCAGAAATATATATATAAATCGGTTTTGTTTAAACGGTAATCATTTTATTTTAAGTCACACGAAAGACACTGAACATTTTACACGAAGTTGTGCAAAAAATAAAATGTCATTAATTCAGTCATTCTTTTATTATTTCACTCATTTATTATTTATTATTTCATCACGTTATGCCGTAATGGTGTCATCCGGAATTGGACGTTTAAAGTGGCGTTGTTTATTTATCATAATAAAACTGGTTAGATTGTTTTTAAACTTCTTTACTTGGGGTTTTATCTAATATACACAAAACTCGGTTGTTTCTTTCCTTTATAGTAAAACATTGAAAAACAAACTAACTCCTGAAACTTACGACTGGTTCATCGGACCTCTTTCAAATTAACCAAAAATATAGTATCACATGAAGAATAACGTAGTATCGTTAGGGACACAATGCGAAGAGGAATTTTCAATGTTAAATCTAAACTTGATTATTTGTAACATTTTGTTAAAGAGGCAGTGGCATACGTCTAGACGCAAAGAACATCTGAATCACGTTTATGTAAAATTAAAAAATAATTACAAAGGATGGAATAACTATGGTGAAAAAGGCCTAACCTCAGTAATTACGAATTAATTAATTAATTGTGTATTTTATTCCCTGTTTACGAAGACAGCTCTTCACACGTTTATGGTTTTTAGCGTATCTTTTTTAGCAGGTATATCTCTCAATAGAGGGCGCTAGTACAAAAGTTACGAGTTTGTATTATCGACTGATGTAAGTCTTGAACGGCTTATCAAAAACCTGCAACGTTAGAAATATATCTAAGTGGTTTAATATGTTAATAGGGAATGGTAAGAGAAAACCTCTGTAACTGTGTCTCTGTATTGGTGTATTCTAAACTGTTTGAGTGTTTACGGCAGATATATCGTATTTATTTATTGATTGATTTTTTTCCCCACTTTATTAGCATGAAAGATTATTTCTTACGTCTTATTTGTCCCCCGGTGGGTCAACAGTACGTTTCTGGACTTACAACGCTGGAATCCTGGGTTCGATTCCTCTAAAACAAACAAACGTCTCATTTAGTTAGCACATGTTGGTAAGCAATATCAGAAGCTCGCCACTAGGTGGCTCTAGAACATAATCTATCTGTATACCTTGGATTTACCTTATATACTTTGCTAATTATTATGAAGGCAGTTTTCAAACTATCAATAATTCCTTCGATATAAAATCATGTTTCCGTTTTAAGTATTCAATATCAAAAGTTTTTTTTTTGTCATTATTCGTGAACTATAAAGCAGAACAGTACATACAAAATACCTGAAGTATCCAGTGAGCGACACTTCGATTATGAAAACATCTTTATACATGGTTGAGCCAACAGCGTACCCCCAGTAAGATCTTTAAACCAACAGCGTACCTCCAGTCAGATCTTGGAGCTAACAGCGCACCTCAATTTAGTCCTTTGAGCCAACATTGCACCCCAGTCAGATCTTCGAGCCAAAAGCATACTCTAAGTTAGTCCTTAGAGCCAACAGTGTACCCCAGTCAGATCTTCGAGCCAACAGTGCACTTCAAGTTTGTCCGTTGAGTCAACAGTGTACCCCAGTTAGATCTTTGAGCCAACAGCGTACCTCATGTTAGTCCTTTGAGCCAACAGTGTACCACAGTCAGATCTTTGAGCCAACAGAGTACCTCAAGCTAGTCATTTGAGCCAACAGCGTACCTCATGTTAGTCCTTTGAGTCAACAATGTACCACAGTCAGATCTTTGAGCCAACAGTGTACCCCAGTCAGATCTTTGAGCCAACAGAGTACCTCAAGCTAGTCATTTGAGCCAACAGCGTACCTCATGTTAGTCCTTTGAGCTAACAGAGTACCCTTGAGCCAACAGTGGTTTATATTAATATAAAAAGGAAGTATTTGTGTCAGCGCTTTTCAGATACATCACTAACAAAAAACAACAACAACTGGAATAAAAAAAACGTTTACAGGTCAAATGATCAGTTTTAAAATTACCCATTTTTTTCCGTACCCTCATGTTGAGAGCTACTGGTTTATGTTATCATTTGTGTTACGGCTGACAATCGGTCAAATTAAGAGCTTAATCTGGGGTTTCTACTAAAGGCTATACTTTGATATTACTTGTTAACATATAAATGCACCCGTTGGAAAAGCGGTAAGTTTACAGACTTACAACGCCAAAATTCGAGGTTCGATTCCCCGCGGTGGACCCAACAAATAGTTCAATGTGGCTTTCTTCCACAACATATAAATACTATTTTTATTTCTTTTAGTTATCCGTTTCATGGATCAAACAAATAAGACTACAAATTAATGAATTTACAATAAAGATTTAGACAAGGAAAGTCATGGAAAGGTCGAACATTTTTACAGTCAAATCTATTACTGAAGATTTTTACAAGATGTTACCCGTTTTATGGATCAAACAATATCTCCATAAGTTAATGGATTTACAATAAAAATTCAAGATAAAGAAGGTCATGGAAACGTCGAACATTTTTACCACCAGGTCTATTACTCAAGGTTTTCACAAAATTAACAAGAGAAAAAAGGGGAAATAAATGTGCATATTTTGGAAACAGCTAATAATATTGGTAAAATGTTATCTGAAACAAAGTATACTTTAGTGAAAATAAGATATATTTATTGTTCACAACGAAGAAATCTTGTCGAAAAATAAAAAAAGCACGTGGTACAAACATTTCGTGATAGATTGTTTTTTCGGTTTTTGTTTTATCAGTCTCGTGTTCTGTAATGCACGAAAGTCTCGCGCACACAGTACTCTAAATTACTGATATATGTATATCTATGTTGATATGTTATAACGTATTCTCTTTTTTTTTTCGATTTCAATTCAATTTATTCAAAAAAAAGGAAAATATACTTGATATAGAATATAAGTATGAAAAGTGAACAGGCCTATAAAACCAGAAAGAAGATGCACAAGATCATTAGAGTTTGGATTATAGCTATATCATTAAACAATAAATTAATTAATTTATATTTACTTCCATACGGTTTATGCAATTTAAACCTATTTGAACGTGTTATAGTATTTTAGTACTTATTCTTCAACTCGTACATATTTTTTTATGTATAGACTATAGATAGACTCTCTGTTTCCTCTCTATGAGTTATCCATTTCTGTAATACTGACTTTGCTTTCTCTCGTGTGTTCGTAATATTAATATAAATTTCAAGAAAAGCAAACCGACCATTCGGTTTTTATGCTGATTTGAAGAACGTTCAATAATGGGTAATTTACTGTTCACGTGCCGTTGTTTAAGTGCAGCAAAGTTCACAAACTAACACGCTACTTGATCCCCAGTTCCCGACGTGTTGAAGTTATTGAGTCCAAATATAAACTAGCTAATATTGCTTTTTCAACATATTCATACTCACTCATACGTGTTTATAAAAGTCACGTATTACCTGATATTGCTCAAATATAAACTAGAGTGGTTTTTTTCAACATATTCATACTCACTCATACGTGGTGACTTTTATAAACTAAGAAACCACTCTAGTTTATATTTGAACAATATTAGCACATATGAGTGAGTATGAATACGTTGAAAAGTGACTTTTATAAACTAAGAAACCACTCTAGTTTATATTTGAGCAATATTAGAAACAAAATATATGGTATATATGAATAAAAAATGTTAGCGTCACCAAAACCCTCGTAACATCTAGAATTCAACAACTGTATTGCATGGCAGAGAAAATAAAAACGCATTACATTGGAAAGATACCAGAATAATACGCCTTGAGTCACACTCGAAGAAAAGAAAAGATAAAGAAGCCATCTTGGTAATCCTTTTATCAAAGTATGATTAGTCTACCCCATTTTCGATTCGAATCAATCTCATATCTTTCTCAGGACTCTGCATTTGAAGACAACACAAGCCAAGATGTAGTATTAGATTGCTTAGAAATTGTATTAGCTAGAACATTATAAAAAAAAACACAAAAAATAGAGTATTTTTAAATAAACTAAAAAAACTAACTAACAAAACAAGATAATTATACTCATTAAAAGTTAATCCTAATTTTTTATGCGTTTACTATCATGCTCACTTTGGTTGAGGAAGATGGATGGCCATCTTGTCTTCTGTTAGTTCTGTCCAAGGGTTCATTACTTCGTTTTCAGATCTTTTAAAAATCTTTTTTAGTTTACTTTCCTTTTATCATCTAGCTCGTTGTGCTGTGGTTTTTAACAAAGTCACGAGCAGAGTGAAGAATGAGCATACTCTCGATGATAGCCATGGACTTAAAGTTACAACATTTATCTCCCCTACAGATAAAAAAGGAAAATTCTTTAAAGGAACATCTTAGCATATGTGATAGATTTGATCACTAGATGGCATTCCTAAAATATTACCCATAATCAAAGAAGGAAATATTCGTTGATCGGTATATTTTTATATCGACAAACACGAGCAGAACCTTTACGATTAGACAAAGTTACCAAATTTCGTTTAAGGGTGTTAGGTTTCTTCAAAATTCAACGTTCCTATCCATCTGTATAAATCTTGAAATATATAACTGTGCGATAGTTTTCCCCCCCGTGAAAATTGTCCAGAATTTATTTTAAAAAACCAAACAAGCAATAAAGCGCAAAATGAAAGAATTTTACCAAAAAAAAGAGTCTTATCTCGACAGAACCTATCTTCCAATCAATATGTTACGAAATAATCGATATAATAGGACAGAATAAAGTTTTATTTTTACGCAGTATTGTATAAACTCATAATTACTGGAGAAGGAATGTAGATATTTCCTGGAGATAACACTTTAGTGTACTTTCTCTTCCCTCCTCCACTCCCCTTTTTGGTTATTTCTGAGATAATTAATAGAGAATGAATGTAGATATTTCCTGGAGATAACACTTTAGTGTACTTTCTCCTCCCTCCCCCACTCCCCTTTTTGGTTATTTCTGAGATAATTAATAGAGAATGAATGTAGATATTTCCTGGAGATAACACTTTAGTGTACTTTCTCCTCCCTCCCCCCACTCCCCTTTTTGGTTATTTCTGAGAGTGTAAAATTTCCTAATTTACGACATTTTTTGTGTGCATGGTTTAAAAGATTAAGAAAACGAAAAAAAAAGGCATTGAGTGGAATTTGACTAAACTTATGAATGTAATGTTTAAAGTGTCTGTGCTAGAAACTGATCACAAAACGTTATCAACTTAGTTTTGTGTCATCATTTATAGTATACGCTACTTGGCTATGCTTGGTATAATGTGTTCAACCATTGTCCAAAGCTTCGTGAAATTTATTGTCTTCACGTAATATAGAAATCGCATTATATTTATAGAAAAACACCGAATAGAGAATGAAATTTCTTTCTAGTGATGGGAAATAACTAGTATAACAACGTTTCTATAACATCGAAACCCGGTTTCTAGCGTTGTAAGTCCGCAGACATACCGCTGTGCCACTGGGGGGCTACTAGTATAACAACGTTTCTATAACATCGAAACCCGGCTTCTAGCGTTGTAAGTCCGCAGACATACCGCTGTGCCACTGGCAGGCTACTAGTATAACAACGTTTCTATAACATCGAAACCCGGCTTCTAGCGTTGTAAGTCCGCAGACGTACCGTTGTGCCACTGGGGGGCTACTAGTATAACAACGTTTCTATAACATCGAAACCCGGTTTCTAGCGTTGTAAGTCCGCAGACATACCGCTGTGCCACTGGGAGGGCTACTAGTATAACAACGTTTCTACACCGCTTGAAGTGAAGGATTTCTTGCACAAACCCAAAAGACTTTTTGAAACCAAAAGGTTTGAGTGGATTCGATACCTTTTGTTTGACAGTTCAGCATATGGATACATCATTACCTGATATAATTTGTGTTTAGGAATCGTTAACTTATAAATAAATGTAGTTGTTTGGTTGTGAAAGAATGTTGTCTTGAATTTTAACTAAAAATATATATATATTCAAAAAATACTGCTTGTTCTAAGTTCATAAAAACAACAACAAATTATTGAAAAAACTGTTTTACAAACCTATCAACTATGATGAATATATAGTTACAGGGTATTACCGTACATCAAGCTTGTAATTGTTAAGATTATTCGCGGATATTGAAGTTTTTTTTAAAGATATTCAAGACATGATTTGGGGACTACGTTGTTCGCTGAATGTCTCATTAAGACTTATATAAGGCAGTATCGATTGGTTTGTTTTGATTTTCGCGAAAAGCTACACGAGGGCTATCTGCGCTAGCCGTCCCTAATT
>NW_013666483.1:319687-325737 GCF_000517525.1 Limulus polyphemus
GCAGTTAGATCGTTGATGAAGATCATCAACAGTTTTAAGCAGTATATACTACTACTGGAACCAGTAAAAACATGTTTAGTCAAACTGATACCTTTGTCAATTTATGAATAAAAAGCACAGGGGGGGAACCACAGAGAAGGAACTGGGTGAGATAACTCAAGATGTAACAGTTTCAGTCAAATGGAAAAGGGCGTCTTGTCTTGAACTGACTTTTCTCATTTTGTGGTTTCCGCTGCTCTTGTTACTTCAGAATTCATCTGTTTCCAACGCAACTGAAGTATTTTATTTGGTATCGCCCCTTTTTCTTTCCAACGCGATCCTCATTTATTGATCTGTATTTACTGTTCTTTGTACTTCTTCTTCTAGAGGGCGACTGTAACTTGATCAATCAATGTGTTTTTCCAAAATTTTGATAATCAAAACTAAGTTAACTCTTATAATATCACAAATTATGACTAAATTGAAAAAAAAAAAAAGATTACAGTTTAATTAATATATTCATGCAAGCAATAATATAATTTACGCGCTTATAAAAAAACACATTAAGTTTTCTATAATAAAAACCAAGGCTTACATTACCCTGACTGATGAAAGCATAACCATGTGTCAGAATGTAAACAAGGGCTTAAATTAACCTGACTGATGAAAGCATAACCATGTGTCAGGATGTAAACCAAGGCTTTTGATTACCCTGACTGATGAAAGCATAATATCACAAATTATGACTAAATAAAAAAAAAAAAGATTACAGTTTAATTCATATATTCATGCAAGCAATAATATAATATAAACACATTAAGTTTTCTATAATAAAATGCAAGCTTTGTGTTACAATATAATTATATTTTTAAATACTTCCTCTCTGGTATAAGTTCCACTACATTATTAATAATAATTTGTTTTTGTTTTTTTTCTAAATCAAAGTACATAGAATTTTTTGCGTTTGAACATTGTGAGATTTTTTTACGATTTTGTAAAATTGCGAACAACCATATCTGCGAAGCTACTTACACGCGATCCGATACACGCAGGAAATTACCTTATAGTTCAAAACACTTTGTCTCTCAATATTTGATAATTTAGGTAATCATGCCATTGGTGTGGAGAAATGCTTTATGTCATGCATTTTTTTTTTTTTTATGCATTATTCGCCAGTCTTTTAATTTTCTTTATCTTCGTTATCCGGTTTTTCTTTCTATTCGATCTTCTCATTTTTCACCACTCTTATTTGCAGCTGTAAGTACCGTACGGTAATGGAATATTACGCCTACAGCAAACACTTCGATATAACGCACGTGTATTTCATTTGAAACAGGAAATTACGAAAACTTGCTCAAAACGTAAGTCCCATCTCCAGTGGGAAGCTTTTAGCGGTAAACAAATTATAAAGTTTGATTACTCAAGTGTAACAAACATTATTCATGTTTGGGTTTTTTAAAGCAACTTACTGGGACAATAACAAGATCTCTTTCTTTTCAAGGAAATGCGGTTTTGTGCAATTTCCATAAACAAAGTTATCCTCTAACGACATAAGCTAGAGTCATAAATCAGTTGATATTTTTTATCCTCTAACGACATAAGCTAGAGTCATAAATCAGTTGATATTTTTTATCCTCTAACGACATAAGCTAGAGTCATAAATCAGTTGATATAGCTTATGTCGTTAGAGGATAAAAATAACTTATGACACCTGATTTATGACACTAGCTTATGTCGTTAGAGGATAAAAAATATCAACTATCAATAGCTTATGTCGTTAGAGGATAAAAAACAAAAATATCAACTAATTTATGACACTAGCTTATGTCGTTAGAGGATAAAAAATATCAACTGATTTATGACACTAGCTTATGTCGTTAGAGGATAAAAAATATCAACTGATTTATGACCCCCTTTCTCTTCTTCTTCTTTTTTTGCCACATTCTAATATCTATTATTCATACTCGGGTGGATTATAAACAATAATAAAAACAGGTACACAGATGAGTTACTGATGTTATAATCGACATCATTTTGAACAAATTGTTAATTTCACCAATGGACATCAGAAACGATACCATGTAAAATTTTGAAACAAAAATCTGTTGGTTCTGTGGAATATCAAAATCTGTTGGTTCTGTAGAATATCAAAGTCTATGTGTTGGTTCTGTGGAATATCAAAATCTGTTGGTTCTGTGGAATATCAAAATCTGTGTGTTGGTTCTGTGAAATATCAAAATCTGTTTGTTCTGTGGAATATCAAAATCTGTTGGTTCTGTGGAATATCAAAATCTGTGTGTTGGTTCTGTAAAATATCAAAATCTGTTAGTTCTGTGGAATATCAAAATCTGTTGGTTCTGTGGAATATCAAAGCCTCATCAATTGGGACAGTATTTACAATCTGATACATTCATGGGCAGCGGAACACATTTGAACTGTGGGGGGGGGGGCCGACATCTGGGAGCAATATAATTGCTGTGCTCATATTAGTCAGGATAATGTGGACCTTGGTTTACATTCTGACACATGGTTATGCTTTCATCAGTCAGGGTAATCTAAGCCTTAGTTTACATTCTGACACATGGTTATGATCTCATCAGTCAGGTTAATGTAAGCCCTGGTTTACATTCTGACACATGGCTATGATCTCATCAGTCAGGTTAATGTAAGCCCTGGTTTATATTCTGACACATGGGTATGATCTCATCAGTCAGGTTAATGTAAGCCCTGGTTTACATTTTAACAAATGGTTATGCTTTCATCAGTCAGGGTAATGTAAGCCCTGGTTTGCATTCTGACACATGGCTATGATCTCATCAGTCAGGTTAATGTAAGCCCTGGTTTATATTCTGACACATGGCTATGATCTCATCAGTCAGGTTAATGTAAGCCCTGGTTTACATTCTGACACATGGCTATGATCTCATCAGTCAGGTTAATGTAAGCCCTGGTTTACATTCTGACACATGGCTATGATCTCATCAGTCAGGTTAATGTAAGCCCTGGTTTACATTCTGACACATGGCTATGATCTCATCAGTCAGGTTAATGTAAGCCCTGGTTTACATTCTGGCACATGGTAATTTAGAAAATGTTATTTTGTTCAGTTGTTAACAATAAATTTCAAGTCTTTTTGAAAATGAAATTATGCTTAGAAATTAGATATCAAGTTCGACAACGAAAATAAAGAATCCACAATTTTTGGAGTCAATACTTGAAAAAAAAAATAGTGTGTGTTTCGGCATAGGGCTGCAGGTCATTTGTCGACCTTGGAGGGTCAGATTTAAACTAGACCTCTTCCTCCCTCCTGAACAATAAATTTTGTGCTGGTAGATTGTTTCTTTTAATGTCTTTAAATCTCTTTCTTATTCTCCTTTTCAGAGCCATGTTCGTGAATTTTATTAAATAGCTGGTATTTATAGAGTTTGACTACAGATAATTTATTAGTTTATATTAATTCTATGTGTCTACAGCTGTTGGATTTTGGATCAGAGTGTGAAGAATAGGTGTGAAATGTAGTTTGATAATTGTAATTAGAAGTGTAATACCGTCTTCTTTATATTGGGTTATGGTATTTGTAGGTTGTGATTTGTTTGCTCTTGTTGTTTATGTGTTTCTTGTACTTGTGGTTATCTACGTTCTGCATCATCGTAGATATATGATGTTGATTTTTTGTGTGTATTTTCCATCACTAGGGTTTTAGGTGTTGGTAATAGTGGTGTTTTTGTATGTGTATTTTCCGTCACTAGGGTTTTAGGTGTTGGTAATAGTGATGTTTTTGTATGTGTATTTTCCGTCACTAGTGTTTTAGGTGTTGGTAATAGTGGTGTTTTTTGTATGTGTATTTTCCGTCACTAGGGTTTTAGGTGTTGGTAATAGTGGTGTTTTTGTATGTGTATTTTCCGTCACTGGGGTTTTAGGTGTTGGTAATAATGATGTTTTTGTAACGTTTGCTTCTAGTTGATTAATGTCACTTGTGATGGACTTGTTCCATATGTTGTATATCCGTGTTTGGATGTCCTTATACTTAGGACATCCATTATAATTTGCAGTATGTTGTTGATTACAGTTGCAGAATAAAGATTTGTAATTTGCTTTAGGACAGTCGGTATTTCTGTGTTCTGCCCCAGAGACCACATAGCGTGTGAGAGCTTTCAACGCTGCCGCAACATGACCATATCTCTGGCAGTTGTAACACTGGATGGCTACAACTGCCTGTGTTTTTGTGTTTTCAACTGTGTATCTGTAATATCATTGTGTGATACCGTTCAATGTCATACCTTGTATGTGTTGTGTGTGTTTGTATACATCAACCATATTTGTTGGTTTTGTGTCATTTTTGAGATGATTCTTTCTGTATTGGTGTAGTGTATGTTATTGTATGCTAGTTCCACTGTATTTATCTGTAATACCATAGTGTGCTACCATTCAATACCATACCCTGTATGTGTTATGTGTGTTTGCAAATTCAACCAAACTTATTTGTTTTTGTGTCTTTTTTTTTAGATGAATCTTTCTGTATTGGCGCAGTGTATGTTATTATTATATGTTAGTTCAGCTTCGATTTCTTCTGTGGTAATACATGCTTGAATATCCTTAATCACAAAGGATTTTGGTTGAAGCTGTGCACCTGGTATATGAATGTTTATATTTCCTGGTGTAAAAGCATCCTTAGGTCATTCCTGGAGTAGTCTGTTAAAATCCGCTGCATCGGTCCCTCTAACGAAGACATCGCCCTTGGCTAGTCTCCTGATGACTGCAAGTTTGACATCCGGTTTACAACGTCTTATTTCTGTTGCAAGTTGTGGCTCCTTGTATGTGCCTGTGTTGTATGTGTTTTGTGATATTCGTTTACGTTTTTTTTTAGTATAACAAGTATAAAGTTATTTGCTTTTTCTTGTTGCTCGATAAGTTTTCGTGAGTGTGTTTGAATTTCTTCTTGATGTATTACTTGAGCGTTCTCTTATACTTATTCATGTATTTCCATTGAATAACTTCGTTTAATTCTGGTTGTGTTGTTAATATATGTTCTTCTTTTTGTTCTGTATGTTGTGTTTGTGAATTTTCGTGTTCTTCATGTTGTGTTGTATAACATGTTTGTGTATTTGAGCTTGCTATTGTTTTTTTTTTTGTGGGTGCTTTGATTTTTTTCTCGATTATTTTATATTTTCTATTGAAATTTTTATTTATTTTTTACTAGAAAGACTAGTTGATTTAGCTGTGTGCTTCCTCTAATAAGTTTAGCAAAATCATTATATATATCAGACTTACCACGTTCTGGAGGGACGGTTATATTTAAGTGTCTGTTTGTCAGCTTATACATATATATATATATTCAATTTGGATATGTTGCCACCTATCGGGCGGCTTCCTTAAATTTTCCGCTGTACTGTAGCTACTGAGCTGTATGTCCACTAACCCTAATTATAGAGTTGTTTAAGTCGCTACTAATACAATGTTAGGCCCGGATTAGGCTTAGTGAAGAGAACGAGCAATAACCTTAAAAAGAGAGCAGATCGAATGTACGTCTTATTCGTTAAGCAATCAGAGCGGGAATTGAAAAAAGTGAAACGTTGTTATTTTCATTTTAAATTTTATCGCTGTCAACTGTGAAATGGAAATATAGTTTTAAAATATTCTGTCTATTTTAATATGCTTTTGCATGTGGAACCTTATCGATGTCGAATATTTCCGGATGCCGCTGGGAAGGGGGGGGGGTACACACACCAGGATATCACGGTTCATAATCACTGTAGAAAGTTCGTTTTACTGTAAAGGGTTAACTTAGCCCGTAGACTTGCCGCTGGGGGTGGGAGTGGATACGTGGGAAAACAGACGCATTATATTTAAACCTAGAAATTTTGCAGATCTCAGGTGGTCTTAAAAACTTGTATGCTTATTAGGCCTACAAAGCTACTAAGTTGATACTTTTTTTTATAGATTTGATATGTTTTTTAGCTTTAAAAGTATATTATCTGTCAGTAACACGTCATTGACTTCTAGAAATATACTGTTCCTTCATGAATGCTCTAGCGTATACTAGATATGTGTTAGTCTTGTATATATGAGAT
>NW_013666483.1:326078-327728 GCF_000517525.1 Limulus polyphemus
TAAGAAAGGACTTGTGTCGCTAGAGTTTCGTCGGAACGAATTTACGGAAAATTAACTAACGAACGGAGACGTAACAATATGAAAGAAATCCAGTGCAGAGATATGAACTTGTCATTATTAAAGTTTTGAGAATAATTAAGTTATTGTATATTTTCTAATTAACCGATAGTCACTGTCTTCATCGTATTTAACCAATTACATACATATATGTATATTTTGGTACGTTGTGCCATTGAGGTTTTGCTAAAAAAACAAACTCAAATAAATGATTTAGCTGCATCATTGTGACGTAAATGCTCATGTACACGCATATCACGTGCGTCGCGCGCAATAAACCTTCAGGCAAACTGAAGTATTGGACTCTCTCAGTCATTGCTAGTAGCTGAAGGCGAGATATATTTCTAGCATCAATCAGTACGACATCAGTATGCATAGTCTTTAAAAAGGAAGCGTAAGCTGAAGAAAGGAAAAGTTTTAAATATGAATTTTAAAACAACTTACGTCATTAGTTTGATTTATCTTCTGGCTTCCTCTAATTATAGGCTTAGAAATTCAAATCTTCAAGTTCCCAATATATTGTATTAATTTTAAAGCATGGCAACATTAAAACATTTTCCTCACTTGACTACACTATGCCTGTTATATATCAAATAACAAGATATTGTGTTAGTGAAAATGACGACGGATAGATAATTTCTTTTAGTTTTTACAAGAGTTGTATTGACCGAATCATTTCTTATTATATATATCGAAAAGGTTTAGGTCTTGAAAAAACTTATTGTTGAAAACTAATTAATACAGTGTTTAAAGATTTTTTTCTTACCTGCAACATGGGGGGGGTATACCTTTCAAATCACAACATGCAATAGTTACATTTCCATTTTGACGGTCTCGCCCCCCCCCCCCACCTCAGTGGCGCAGCGGAATGTCTGCGGACTTACAACACTAGAAAACGGAGTTTCGATACCCGTGGTGGGCAGAGCACAGATAGCCCATTGCGTAGCTTTGTGCTTAACTACAAACAATTGACGGTCTTGGTTGGAATTACAAGAAATTATGAGTGAAAGTCAAGAAAAATGTAATGTTAACCACATTATATCTGTTACATCCGCTGCTGAAGAGGCCTTTCGTATAATACTAGGGTTTACCAATTAGGCTGGAATATGACAGAAATCGTAGTGGTCAAGAAGCAGGGTTTATTTTAACCCGCAGTAGACCCATACTTGTGCAGTTCTAAATCTAATTTTGTGCAGTACTAAAATTTATAATAAAAACTCCAATGTCATATAAAGAAACAAGAAGCCAATGCATGACCATGATACTGAAAGGCAAATGTACCTTTATTTACTGTTTATATGACAAGAAGTATATTTTTAATTTTACATATGCTGATTAGAACTTTGTTTTAAAATTTTTGTCAAATACTAAGATGGTTAAAACTTAAAACACTGTGTTTATATGACAAGAAGTATATTTTTAATTTTACATATGCTGATTAGAACTTTGTTTTAAAATTTTTGTCAAATACCAAGATGGTTAAAACTTAAAACACTGTGTTTATATGACAAGAAGTATATTTTTAATTTTACATATGCTGATTAGAAATTTGTTTTAAAATTTTTGTCAAACACTAAGATGGTTAAAACTTAA
>NW_013666483.1:328526-335307 GCF_000517525.1 Limulus polyphemus
TATGTCAAACACTGCATGGTAAAAGACGGCTTAAACAGTAAAACTTTCATAAATTCAAGATTTGCAAAGTTGTATGTAGCATATATTCTAAAAACAAATGCTTCTCAGACTCGGAGAATCTCAAACACTGGGTCATGGCACCTGCCTCAAAGATTTGTGCAGTTCTACAATTTCCTTAAAATAAACCCTGTCAAGAAGTAATTTATGTCATTATTTACTTTCGGTATGAACTAAGTTATGTTGGTGAACTACAGTTTTTATTAATGTTATTTAAGTCAGAATTAAACGTATGATATTTAACATGAAGTTATTTATTCATTTCCACACCGGATTGCGTATTATTGATATTTTTTTACTGATTTATTTTACTTTAATTAAACTCAGAAGAACTGGAACACCGGTAAAATAGTTGGTTTTTTTATAACTATATTGCAGCGGGTCAAGTAAACCACAGAAGACTACATTACTCTCACGAGAGAAAGTAAACAAGAATGTAATAATATATCAACTACACTATATCTGCTATATCCAGTGCCGACGAGGCCTTTCGTTCAATACCAGGCATCATCAGGCCAGCTTGGATACAGTTAGCGTCGAAACGCTATTTCTATTATCAAACTGCATGGACAACAACTGTCAACCACACTATATCTGCTATATCCAGCGTCGACGAGGCCTTTCGTCCAATACTAAAGTTCATCAGACAGATTGGATAGGATACAACAGACACAATAGTGGCCGAGACCGCATTTATATCATCAATTACTGGAAAAATCAACAACAAAACTGTTTCTATGTGAAGTAGATTATGATGGGGAACTTTTATGGACTTTATTTAAGTCATTACAGCATCATCTTTGTTAAAACACTAGTTTCTTGACTTCATCTATACATACTACATACATATCTTTCATTAATCAGAGCTTATGCAATGTCTTCAGTACTTAGAAGTTAAAATATTAAATTTGCTTTCTTTCTTTTTATCCACTGTCTTCGTAGTGAATAAACGAACGTTTAGAAGTATACTCAGAATTAGTGATGGGTAGGTTAGAGTTTATTTGTTTAGAATATCCGTGCAAAGCTACTGAAGGGCTATCTGCGTTGACTATCCCTAGTTTTGAACTGATAGACTAAAGGGAAGACAGCCAGTTAACAGTACCCACCGTCAAATCTTGGGCCTCTCTAGTAAAATTGTGGGATTTGACCCTCATTTTTATAACGTACCAGTGTCTCAAAGTGCGCATCGCAATTGTACGACAATGAGACACAAGCCATAAACCCTTGGATTCATAGATCGAGCACACTAACCAGTAAACCACGCCTGGCCCTATTAGTGTTGATCTCTAGATGTATACTTCTACGGTTAGGAAATACAAGCAATGTACAATAGCTGTGAACTTATACAAAATGAAGAAACATCTGTTTGGTGGTTGGTTTTAAAACAGAATACTTAAAGAATAATCCTGATGAATAATGGCTGGAGACGGCTTGAATGGGTAATGAAGAAAAACTTTAATATAAGTTTAACATAACAGCAAATGCACAACTTTTCCACAAGGTTTTGTCATCATCAAAGCAATGACGTTACCCCATAAACGAGAATACTTTACGTCACGTAGTGTATGAATAACTTCCCAAAACATCTACCAAATAAAATAAAAACATAAATAGATTTTAAAATTTTTACTTAAAAATATTATATACAAATCTTAGAAATACGTACAATAATTTCGTATTTCAGTGAGAGTCTTCAGATAAAGGAAGTAGAACGTTAACGATTATCAGACAACACATATACGATGCAGAACTGATACGTTGACGTCAAAACCATGAGGTAAATTCTTCAATCACTGCTAGCAAGAAAAAGGAAAGAAAGGTAGACAGTAACTTCATTCACATGAAAAATTGTGAAATGCTTTGTTATATATATATATTTCTTAATAACACTCGTTTCTCTTCTCGGTTGTTGAACGGTATCACGCGAACAGATACGCCGTACTGACGTCATTACTTGTGGTATTACGTCAGATCTCCCACGTGAATATCGCACTCGCTTTCAACACACTTTACAATTATTGCAACATACGTTTAACAACAAACATGCACGTAGAACTCTTCAAAATACCAAAGGACTAACTATTAGCTCAATGAAAGGTCACGTTATTACGCAGAACCATAAAACACCATAAAAACTAGAATTAGGTTAAAGTTCAATCGATAATAGACGAAAGGCAGCCAATAAAAGCAACTACGCCAGTCACTGCTTTTTTGTTAGTTTTATTATTATCATTCACTCTTTCTTTTAAAGCGTTGTTCTATTTCTTGAATAAGATAAACAGGGAAGAACTGGTACACTCACTGTATTATCTCACAAGGTTCGGACAACTTAGGAGATTTGGATTAGTCCTAAATCCGCAAGATAAGCTAATAATGCAAAATAAAATTTATAATATATATATATATACGATATTCTAATCAACACTGTTAACGAAAGTAAAATTAAGAGAGAATATAGCATACCTCACGTATGGAACAC
This sequence comes from Limulus polyphemus, assembly GCF_000517525.1. Classification (NCBI taxonomy): domain Eukaryota; kingdom Metazoa; phylum Arthropoda; class Merostomata; order Xiphosura; family Limulidae; genus Limulus; species Limulus polyphemus. The sequence continues at coordinate 331,063 of NW_013666483.1, forward strand.
ATAAACACTATTTGTCTAGTTCCTCTCCTGTCGTATCTTTACTACTCGTTCAGGAATTACGAATTATTTTGATAAATAAAGAACAGATTCGGATACTTTGCATAATGAATAATTTGACCAGTTTTTGTAAATGTTTCTAGTATATTGAGATATCAAATACATTATTAATTGTTACGTGTTGGCGTTCTTCTAACATGTATAAGTAACAAAGTAAGAACAGTATAAAGCATTTCGTTGATTGTACTCATTACCAGATGATTTTTAATTTTGATCTAGTCAGGTAGCTCATATTAAAGATAGGTGGAGGGCGTTGCTGCTTGGTTGTTTTCCCTCTGGTGAGCAGTTCTAAAATAGCCTTGGAAGCCTCTGATCTGGCCGTTTAACCAATGAGTCACATAAAGTGCTGTTCAAGTTGAAAATATACACAATGTGTATTACAAAAATAAGAAGAAAATTTGTTAGATTTTAAATTTTAGACTATAGAAATGGCCCTTCTAACTGTACAGATTTTATTTCAATTAAGCAAAACTTTACACAATTCTCCCTAATAACGAGAAAACCCATTAACGTCTCCGACGGTGTAACTTTGGAGTAGTCTGAAGTCTGAAATAAATTACTGCGCCATGTGTTATTACTGTTTAGCTGTAGAGTCGGGCAGCAGAAAAATACTGATATTTATATAGTACAGCATATATGAACAACTGCTGCGAACGGTATGGCAGGATTAACTGTCTCAGTTGTAACAGGTGAAAATACAAAGTGTCTTCAGCAGCATAAAGCTCTCCGAACCTTGAACTTTCCGATATGCAGACCCATAAGCTAATCACTAGGCCATGTCCGGCCACATTTGTACTGGTAATTATTTGATAGTTTATAGAAAATTGATAAGTAAATAGAGGATATGAAATTTGGTAATATAGGATTACTCATCACAGTACTTGGAGTATTCTACTGACTAACAAAGGATGATGAAGAACACACAGGTTGACCAAATATAACTTAAGATGTGTGTATTACATTGTCATCTCTATTCACCCCCCCCCCCTCACAAGACAACTATTTTCATGTTGTATAAAATACCTTTGATGTATGTGTGCTTGGCGTTGCATTTTCGTTGTTTAATTTGCTGCATATAAACTCACGATCATTTGTACAGTGTGAATGAAACCTGTGGTGGGCAGATCACGTCTTCTGGGTAAAATAAAATGTGCTGTCATCTAGTGACAAAATATGTAAAATCGCTTAAATTCCTACCGCTAGTCATTATTTTACTTTTCACAAGATACAGTTGATTCTCTCTTTATCAATTAAAATCGCTCATTTAGTTGAAATAAAAAACTGTATCTAAAAAACGTGGTGTATTCTCTTATTTATTATGTTGTTAATTATAAATGAAAAATTACAGCAATGCCAAGTATTAGTGTTATATAGCTACAGTTAGTTGTAGTATTTTTGGTTACAGCACAAATAATACCTCATTATTATCTATCCCAAACCATTTAAAAGACTTACATTGCAACAACTCATTCTTTGCATAAAAGCCCCTGATGGCTAAAGGTAAAATTGAGAGATTGTAACGCTGAAGTTCAGGGTTCAATTCCTGTGGTGGACGCAGCACAAATAACCCAGTATTACTCATCTATTGCCTTTAAACCAATAATGACAATGAAAGCATGTGAAATCCCCCCCCCCCGTACCTGTAGGTTAGAGGTAAGATTATGGATTTACACCGCTATATTTTGGGGATTGATCCTCAAAGATGGAAAGAGGGCAGATAGCTCATAGTGTTGTTTTGCATTAAGAAGGCAACAACGTTTGCAAATCATGCGAATAATGACAAAAATATTCTTTAATGACCCAAAACTTAACACTTAGCGGCTCAGCAGTAAGTCTTTAGGCGTATAACGCTAAAAACCGGGTTTCGATACTCACGGTGAACATACCACAGGTAGTCCATTGTATAGCTTTGTGCTTAATAACAACAAACAAACCAAAAAGTTACCTAGCGTGTAAAATAGAAGCTACTCTTTTAATTTCGACAAATAAAGATCTTGTATAAACTAAAATCAAAATTTAAGTTATTCAATCATCACCAAATTCTGTTTGTAATAAAGTAAATGTTTTATTTTATGCGATTAATTAAAACTCTAGAATAAAATTTAAGAAACACAGTTCGAACAATAACATAACTATAAAACTCTTACACGTCATTGTTTTAACTTGTTTGTGTTCAAATGTTATTATAGTTAATTCATGTTTTTTGGCAACAAGCTAATATTATTCCGTAGGTGTCGCATAAAAAAAGAGAAGGTGATCAATGCAAAAGGGCAGGATGCTAGAAGCTTATGATCACTCATAATAATACGTTAATGTTTCAGTTGATTAATTGCTTGTAGTTGTGCACAAAGCTACACACTGGGCTCTCTGTGCTGCGCCCATCACTGTTATTGAAACGAAACTCGGTTTCAAGCATTATACATCCGCAGACATTCCGCTGTGCCACTGGGTGGTGGGGCTAGTGTATCAAAAATGATTTATTAAAAAGAAATATAATTAAGTATTCAGTTATGATTAGTTGCAAATGCAAGGAAGATTAAACTTAAACAACATAAATGAAATTTAGTTAGGCATTTCAAATATATTTATATCATAATTTTAGATGTGATTACTTTTGAAACTACAATTATGTGCGGTACACACATGCTTTTTTCGTATGATCGCAAATTCTCAAATTGCGAAGATTTCTTTTTTCTAAAACACAATTTTTTCCATACATATTTTAATCTCTCTCTTACAAGTAAACTTCATCATTCTCAGAGTTTTTGTAGTGAGTGTTCCGCCACATATGAATATATTTAATAATAAATTTTAGGCTGTTTCACGTTTTAAATTTTGCTCTAGCTCGTTCGTAGAGCGCCTCAGTTTACCTGGTTCAAACTAAGTTAAATTACGAAGAAGAGTGTGTTAGTATTACCGTATTAGCAACGATATAAACTGCTGGCTATAGCTAGTCGTAATCTAAGAATTAGGCTTAGATCCAACGTGTTTTTTTTCTTTTTTTGTACTATCTACTTAACGTCTTGGTTAGACTGTAATTATAAAACAGAGTTCAACGAGTAGATTACGAATAGGAATTAGCATAGGTTTGATGAGTGTAATGAAAATTTAATAATCATGGAAATAACCAAAAAAAGTAAGAAATTTTAAAATTTGTTGAACGTTGAAATAAATACTTAAGTTTCAATTTGTAGTACACTGTAGTTGCAAAATGTACAGTAATTTCAAAAGTTACCTGACAGAAACTCAATACTGGTACAGTGGAAGAACCCACAAATACACATATTTATGTGGATAGATCACATATAAATTATACATATTATAAACGAACCTGTTTTAAACCAAATGTGGTTTTCGTATTTTCTTGTTGTTATTTTCTATAGAACGATTGTTAATGTTTTACTGCTTATTGTGTAATGTAATAATGTGCGAACTTCTAATTTCTATTACACAGATTTCAAGGAAGCTCTGTCTGTTGTTGAGGCTGCTATTCAAGAAGCATCTTTTCTTAGTATTGATGGAGAATTTACAGGCAAGTTAATATTAAATCCCTGTTCTTATATTTTGTAAGATTTATGTTTATGTGCAATATTACTTTACATTTTTTGTCCATTCTGTTATTATTATAGGATATGAACTAAAACATGTCATGTTTATAACTTCAATATCAACCCTAATATAATTATAAAGTAATTAAAACTCCATATAGTGATTTAATGATTACGTATGAATTATTTTTTCCTCTCCTTGATCATATCTGTGTGTACAATGTATATAAAACTTTCAAGAAAATAAAAAATATAATTGTTGTCAAAATAATCTAAGGTGTGATATGATAGTATTATAGTTTTTTCACACATTAAACTCAGATTAATGTTGAGTGTTGTGATGTGTAATTCATATGAATCTAATGCTTTAAAAAAACTAAATATTTCAATTTTTAAAGCTTATTGCAGTGAATGGAGGTTCACTCTTTAAATAAAGACCTGGATCTTCTGTGTATTCACAATGTTTCACAGAGTTACATTCAAAATTTAATTAAACAACCTTATTACCAACGTAGTAAATAAAATTAGTATCAGAGTGTAGCTTATAGTTTCATATTATTTAAGGTTTAATTTATTAATTTCAAAATGAAGTATTTTAAACAATTCTACATCCTCACTTTTGTTGACCCCCCCCCCCCTC
>NW_013666483.1:335328-340568 GCF_000517525.1 Limulus polyphemus
TATAGTTCTATATTAGTTAAGTTTAATTTATTAATTTACTAAATAGAAGTATTTAACTAATTACTACATCCTCACTTTCGTTGACCCCCCCCCCCCTCCCCCTCCCCAGTGGCTCAGAGGTAAATCTGCAGGCTTGAGACACTAGAGAAATTTAGAAAATTTCTTGATAGGCAGTGTACAGATAGCCCATTGTGTAGCTTTGCGCTTAAGTACAAACAAACAAAATAATTTCTGTGTGTTGTTTGGTGCAACTGCATTTTAAATTCTCTTAAGTTTATTTTCAAAGTGAGGTAAGAAATAATATTTTATTGTTTCAAAACATGAATGTATATATATATATATATGTTTTTTTTTGTAGGTTTATGTACTGAAATGTCTATTCATAGGTTTGATACAGCAAGGGAGAGATATATGAAGTTAAGAGAGGTAACTTTTATCTTGATCTGTAGATTCATAAATATATTTAGTAAATATTGACGAATTAGAAGGAATTTCTTTGTTATTGTCTTGTCTTATACTTGTGTTTGTAACAAATTTTAAAAGAAGTACAACTTGTTAATTGTCAGCATCATTTAAAAAAATATGAAATGATTAATGCAAGTTAATACTTAGACAAAAGGAATTTTCGATTTTATCTAACTCAAAGTTTCAGAATTTTCTTTTACGTAATAACTTTTTTTGAGTTCAAAAATGATCTGATGTGAATAATATTTACAAGTTGTATGATGGTACGAGTTTAAAAAAAGAGAGTTTAACAAACGAAAGGCTATTAAGAATGTGCCATATGTAGATGTGGGCTAAAATAATGCTACATGAAGTGTGAATTTCATACTGTTGTTTTTTGTTTTATCTATGCAAGTATAGTTTATTTATGAGCAGAAAATGACAATTGTGGCACTTATTTAAAATTAGAGATGAAGAATACAGCACTGGTTAGGCCACATTTCGATTATTGTGTTCAATTTTGGGCTCTTTACATTAAGAAAGACATTGAATTGTTGAAAAGAGTTCAGAGAAGGGTTTCTAGAATGGTGGCTAGGATGGAGGGATTGTGAGACGAGGAGAGGCTGAAATCTCTTGAGTTGTTTTCTCTTGAAGTTAGTGGGGATCTGATTGAGGTGTTTAAGAATATAAAGGGAATTGATAGTGTTGATGCATCATCTTTTTTTCATACTTAACAGTGAGAATAGTACGGCAAGGGGACACAAAAATTAATTTTGTCAAGGTAGGAGTCATCTTCAGCTAAGTCAGTTTCATTTTTCTAACAGGGTGGTTGTCCTTCGGATGTTGTAGAGGCAGTAAATTTAAGTGAGTTTAAGAAAAAGCATGATAAGTATATGAATGATAAGGGCTGGCTTTAAAATTTGTTTTTCTTTAATTTTAGTTATTAATAGTTTGAGTTTAGTTCAGAGGATGGAACAGCCAAGATGGACCGGTAGGTCTCTTGTTGTCCCAAAACGTTATGTTTTACGTTATTGTCAGAACCTCAAGCCAAGATATGTTAAAGTTTGCCTCAATAAATATCAATGTTAATGGAGGTGATTTTGGGCAAAATATAGAACAAGATTTTGTTCTTCCATAATACTTTTAACATGTTGAATTTATTGTTATTATTAAAACTGGTGTTTAACTTTTTAACTATTAGTGGAAAGAAGTCATTGATATGCGATAGTGGTAAGATTTTTATGTAATATGCTACCAAAAGCTGGGTACTTTCTAATTCCGTGAGCAAGTATGAATGTACAGCTTATTTTGAGGCTATTGTATTATGTGACACATGTATTTATATATTTACTAACAAGGATCAGTTTTTTTGTTTTACAAAAAAATGTTGCAAGTTGTATGGATTTTTGGTTGATTTTTCCTCAGACTGCTTCCAATTTTCTCTTGATTCAATTTGGATTATCTACTTTTCATTATGATGCAGAAAAAGACAGGTATGTCTTTCTGATCTGTCATTATTTGTTAATTCTATCATAATAGTGTTATTTGTTTTATGCAATAGCTAATGAAAAAAGTAGCATTTAAATAGCATGGTTTCTTAAAATTTATTACGAAAATAAAAACAAAAAAGTATGGTGTTTTTCTCTGTTAATCTAATAGCATCAGTTGTAAAACAAGTATCTAATATAGATGAGCTCGAGATAAAATAGTCCATGAAATTCTGTATTATTTGTTTCACTTGGGAAACATGCAAGGTTAAACCAATATATATGTATATATTAATATTTTAAATGTCAGACTTTATTTTGATTTTTTCAGTTTTGGTTTTATTCCTCAATACAGTGTCCTAATTAAAATTCAGAATACTAATAGTATTAATATTTTGAAAACTAAGAGCATCTACAAGAACATGAGATGAATTAAATTTTTTTATTTTACCACTGAACTTGTAAACAGATTGTTGATTATGACTGAGCTTGTGAACAGATTGTTGATTATGACTGAGCTTGTGAACAGATTGTTGATTATGACTGAGCTTGTGAACAGATTGTTGATTATGACTGAGCTTGTGAACAGATTGTTGATTATGACTGAGCTTGTGAACAGATTGTTGATTATGACTGAACTTGTAAACAGATTGTTGATTATGACTGAGCTTGTGAACAGATTGTTGATTATGACTGAACTTGTAAACAGATTGTTGATTATGACTGAACTTGTAAACAGATTGTTGATTATGACTGAACTTGTGAACAGATTGTTGATTATGACTGAACTTGTAAACAGATTGTTGATTATGACTGAGCTTGTGAACAGATTGTTGATTATGACTGAGCTTGTGAACAGATTGTTGATTATGACTGAACTTGTAAACAGATTGTTGATTATGACTGAGCTTATAAACAGATTGTTGATTATGACTGAGCTTATAAACAGATTGTTGATTATGACTGAGCTTGTGATATATCACCTTAAAACTTGACACCATAAAAACTTTTTGAAATAGCATTTCAGAAGAAACTTTTGGCAACTACAGGTCTTGTTTAGATGAGGAGTTCTAGTATTGAATAAAAGGCCTCATGGATATTGACATGTGGCAGACAGAGGAATGATTTGGACTGAGTGAAATAATTATGAAAAAAAGAAACAACTGCAGATTAGCATGACTTTTTTCACATTATTCCTTAGGTCATGAAGTGTTTTGTTACCATAGTAATTTTTAATTCCATAACAAGATTCACTTCTGTCATATATTTTTCTTTTAAAATTCCTTCTGTATGTGTTGTACGTTATTTACGCTCTTTTATGATATAAGAATTAATTGATTAGAAGTTTGGCAAGATTAGCAACCTTATTATGTTTCTTTCTTTTTTTTTATTTCTTTTCAAATTATGCATTTGAAGAAAATGTTAATAGGAATTTTCATCATGAAATACTTTAGGCTTAACTTACCTGACATAAAAATTGACGGTCAAGGCAATGCCTAGTTATTTTTCTTGGAAATATATAAAAGTTGAAATCTCTGTGTGTGTATCTATATGAAAATAAAAAATAACACACAAAACATTACGTAAAATAGTCGGAAAGAATAAAGCAAAAATATATAATGATTCACAAAAACGTTTAAAAATCACAGTGTCAAGCTTGGTTTTGTCAAAATATAAATTAAAAGATACTCTTTTCATTCAAATAAAAAATGTAATTAAAAAAGTTTACTCTAAAACATGAAGTGTTTACAGATATTTGAAAAAAAATGACTGAAGTATTGTCGACAAAACCTTTAAACTCAACTTGGTATTTTATTAATATGAAACACTTCTAAACTTGTATTGTGTAAATATATATACAAGTTCAGTTATAATCAACAATCTGTTCTTAAAAGTTTCTTTGGCCAAAGAAATGGATGAAGAACCATATAAGACTTTGGATTTCTTTTCACGGTCTTCTTTTCACATACTCATGAGGCCCGTCATGGCCAGGTGGTTAGGGCACTCAAGCTGTTTAATTATAACAGAAAGGCTAGTATGGATGAACTTTAAATGAATGTGCTTGTGTGTGGGCCCAGCATGGCCAGGTGGTTAGGGTGCTCGACTCTCAATCTGGGGGTCACGGGTTCGAATCCCCATCACACCGAACATGCTCGACCTTTCAGCCGTGGGGGAGTTATAATGTGATGGTCAATCCCACTATTCGTTGGTAAAAGAGTAGCCCAAGAGTTGGCGGTGGGTGGTGATGACTAGTTGCCTTCCCTCTAGTCTTACACTGTTAAATTAGGGACGGCTAGTGCAGATAGCCCTCGTGTAGCTTTGCACGAAATTCAAGAAACAAAGAAACAAACATACTCATAATAAAAAATTTTATGCCTGTTTGAAGCTTTTTTATTGAATTGTACATTTTGTGTCTTCTTTAACATTTATATCCTCAAAATAACATTTAATTTGGCTTTTATATAATCATAAGATTGACATAATTGTGGTATCTCACTGATGTCAGAATGTTTAAATTCATAGATAGATTGTCTATTTTTTAAATATTTCTTTGCTTTGTTATAGAGCAAATTGTATGTATTCTTTGAACTTTCAAACTATAGACCTAGAGATCAACATGAATAGCGGGCTGGGCATGACCTAGTGATTATCGTGTTTATTCTATGAATCCAATGCTCTCTTCCTTCTAGTCTGTCAGTTCAAAATTAGGAACATCTGTGTGCAGATAATTCTTTGTAGTTTTGTGCTAAAATTCAGATAAAAAACATGAATGAAAGCTATAAAATACATGTAAGGGGTGTTGCAAAATAAATCATATTTTTTCCCCGAGGTAATGATGAACTTGGTAGGACCACGAATATCATCACTTGTGAGAAAACGTCATTTCAACGTATTCTTGGGTGTTTGAGTCTTCGAATTTAATTTTTTGCAAAAACTTTTGAATCATGGTGCTCACTGGAACTCTGGTTCGTGTTGTTTGTGCTGCCTTCAGGATGGCTCAGAAACTAGTCACAGAATTCAAGTCTTCCAATCGAAATTCCAGATTTGAAAAATTTGATTAATTCCTCAAAAGTTTCAGAATTGTTGAAGTTGAAAGAGTGGTCCATAAAAAAGTGGTGGAATGTGGATTGGGAACTCTCCAGATTTAAATCCTGCCGAAAATGTTGGAGTTTTTGTTCAACAATGCACAGAAGAAATGTTGGAAACTTTACTCGAATGCGAGAGACACAAAGATGAAACCTTGATTCGTGTTCTCACTGATGTGCTAACAGAGACAGCCGTTAAAATAAACATGTTTGTTACATTGCT
>NW_013666483.1:341420-348331 GCF_000517525.1 Limulus polyphemus
TGATGTGCTCACAGAGACGGACACCAAAACAGACATGTTTGTTGCATTGCTGAAATATTTTACAAATCGATTAAAACTCGTGCGTGAGAACAATGGTGGCCCAATCAAGCGATATTGATACTTGGAATTATTTTTTTGATTGAATTAAAATCTTATTTTACTTTGTTATGCTCTCGGAGAAAAAAGTGTGATTTATTTTTGCAACACCCCCTTATGTTGATGTTTTTTCGTTATTGTTTCTTTCAGGCTTCTAGTTTAGACTTTCTAGCAAGTCAAGGGTTCGACTTCAACAAACTAATAAGAGATGGTATGTAAATCTGTTGTAGTATACGTAGATATGCATTTAGGGTGGTTAAAGTTCTAAAATATTGTATATATATATTTTTATAACATGATTATGCCAATATTAAAATAGTTCATGTGATTTAAGTAGATTTTCTACATATTTTTTTCAACATAATTTTGTTATATTTAAATTCATCTTGGATGTTAGATTACAACTTTTTGAAAAACAATTATTTGCCTAAACACAAAAGTTAAAAGCGGGCTCATCGGAATGGCAATATTTTATATATTGTGTTCATATTATTGTTATCAGGCCTAAAAGTAGGAGTTAGTGATTGTATACTAGTCAGTCAAACTCTGTAATCTCTGATTAATATGCATGCAATATATAAAATGCTAAGCAAAGGATTGCTATTTTAAACTAAACTTATAGAATATTCTTAAGTATAACTTGAGTTTGAGCATTTAAAATCCTAAATAAAAACTTAAAAGTGTTTCGTGACATTGTCCATGCTGACCTACCTGTCGAGTTTTGTACACCCAGTGAGTGGGTTTATTGAGTAAGTTAGTATGAATTGTTTGTTAAAAGATGGGTTAAGTTTAAAATTACTGAACTATTAAAACATTGTAAGTGAATAACTTGTCTAAAAGTCATGAAAATGAAATAACTTGCTTCTTTTGGGAAACAGTTTTTGAACCTGCTCTCTTGTGTCATATTCCATTTACAATGAACTATATTTTATTGGATGAGATATTCTTACAAGGTATATAAAAAAAAAGCATGTACGAAATTGAAGAAATTCTTTTTTGCCTGTGTTAGTACTTTATTTTAATTTTTCAGACTTTGTTTCATTACATATAATTGTAAACATTGATTATACGAGGGGGAAAAAAGATTATAGAAAGCGTATGTACCGAGTGTTCCTGAAAAATACTTAATATTAGGTACCTGTTTCTTTTATAGGGATACCTTATTTACTGCCAGAAGAAGAAGAAAAAGTGAAAAATATCCTAGTGGAGAAGCATAAAAATGAACAGACCAGCTCCCCAGCCAACTTGCAGCAAACTCCTGGGAGCAGAAGTGTTTTATTTTCACCTATCAACGTCACTGAGTTGCATCAAGAATTCCTCCAAAACATAATGTGAGTTCTTAGTTTATGTATCTTAATACTTTATGAAAAGAACCTTTTATGGAGCTTATGTTTTTTTCATCTGTGAAATAGAAAATTATTTTCAAATACATAAATATTATAAACAACAACTTAGTTGTGCTTGTCCTAATATATCTTTTAAGTTTTGCTATGTATTTTTATATCTTACTTTGGTCGAACAATTGGTATATTTAACTTTGATGTCTCAATTATATGACTGACATTAAGGTCAGAATTCAGTCCTGTCTGTTTTGCTTAAGATTTTTTTGTCAAATATTCTACAGTTATTATGCATCAAAATTAAGCACACTGAAATGAAGTCCTAATATTTTAAATAATAATTCATATATATATATGTAGCAAAAATGTATTAAACTTTCATTCTGTAATATAGTCTCACTATCACTTACTTTCACTTTAAATAGAGTGCTGTTAGGTATTTACTGAAGAAAAAAGGTTTTGTTAAACTAAATTGTTTAAAGTTTTGTAAGGAAACCAAACTGTAGAAATATTTGCTGCAATTCTATACATATTCAAGAAAAAACATAAAAATCTATACATATTGTATAGATTTTTACGTTTTTAGATGCAAGAAACAACATCATTAATGTTTTGTGTACCATGTAACGTATTACAGAAACTGAAATAATAAACAGATGATAAAAATTTCACAATTCTCCCTTTTTATGTGAATGTTGTTATACGATCTTGTTTTTCATTTAATATTTTAGTCTATGTAGATGTGTAATATAAACATGCAGATATATACTTAACTGTAGTTATGTTACAGTAAATGTGTAAGGTGAATCTCTTAACATTTAATACATTGGAACTCTATGAATTTAGTTTTTTCCTTCTTTATTCCTATACAGTTTGAAAAAATACATAAGGCTGAAGTAGTTTATGAATATTTTTTCTTTTTTATTTCCTTTAGCCAACAAACGGAGAAGTTTTTAGCCAGTAATGAAGAAAGTTTGGATATAGAACCGTGTAATTCTTTTCTTCGAAAATTAATCTATCAGTCATTAGAGAATAAACTTTCATCAGGAATTTACATGGAAACGCAGACAACTGAGAACCAAGAGAGATTTATCAGAATTCGAAAGTGTTCTGATGAAAAAAAAGCCCAACTAATGAAAGATAAGCAAGATTCTGAACTGGTAAGAAATTGTCAAAGAAAAATTTGTATTTCAAATAGGATTTTGGAAAAAAAATAGACGAGTGGCAGTGTTTAAGTAATGGACAGCTAGTTCTGTTTCATACTCCTAAATGTTCACAGACTTTAGTTTTCAAGTGGTACTTTGTTTTACCAATGTATACAACCTTACAGTCACTACTGTAAGGTTGTAATGATTCTTCTATTTAAATAATTTTCAGCCTAAAAGTAATAAAGAAAATGAGGTTAAAACTGAAAGTTGAAAAATATTTTTAATTTTTGTAGTACCTGTATAGAGGGTTGAACAGCTTATTATGTATTATTATTATTTTTTTCTTATTTTCATCATGTCTTATGTTTGTGTCTGTGAATAAACTGTGTTCAGTTGTAAAGAAGATGACATATTTATCAAGCTTCTAGGTGAGGTATAAACTGAGCTAGAATTTTATTGGATGAACTTGCATGTTTTGTACCTCATAAGTGAGTCTTGACAAATGAGCATGTTTATCAGGTTTTCTTAGGCTCAAACTTAAAAAACTTTGCATTCATTTTACAACACAATTTTTCTTCAACTGTAAGTTATGAAGTAGTGGTTCAGTGAAGTTATACTTGAAAGGTGAACACTGTTTTTAGAAAAAGTTCCCAGGTAATTAGAGACTTGGAAATTTGATACTGGATTTGTCTTATTTCCTTCTGAAAGCTACAGAAATATTTCTGTTCAACAAGAATTTGGGTAAGGATATTTAGAGTTAATGAGTACATAGACTTAGAATCTCAGAATGCAGTCTGTTCATATGCCATTATTGGTTGTGTGGTATTTGTGTGATTTTTATTGGGCTATGCACTTTCTTCAGCCCACAAAAACAAAGCATCAAAAATCACAAAATAAATATGTTAATAAATATAAAACAAGTTAAAATTGATTGGATATATGAATTTTGATCAAAATTAAATAATTTGAAGTTTTACCATATTACTGTCACATTTTGTAACAGTCTTCTATATTATACAGTCCAGGATCTTATGTAAATTGCCATAGGTCTTATATGGTGCTATTGAAATGATATCAGTCAAAGAAATGGAGTTTTATTGAGAAACATAATTGTTGCCCATTTTTCTCAGATTTTAGGCTAGTAAAAAAAGAAAGAGAAGCCTAAAACAAAAGGAAGTATTTTTTATAAAAGTGGTGTTTTACAATGAACATTCATAAAATTCAGAAGATAAAATTTTATAAAGAATGCTTAATATAATTGGATGATTTCTTTTACATATAAACTAATATTCTGTAGAAAAGTTTGTTTCATGCAGTTTCAATCGTTAGTTTGTTTGTCTAACAAAGAAGGGAGGGTATTGAATCAAAGACCTGGACCTCAGGGGGTTAATAATTTGTTCCTACTATATCTGTTTGCTAGTCTGGTTTCATGTAGGATGTTTGAGTAAATGATGTTTCTGTGATGTTAACTAAATTTAATTAAAAATATATATTAAACTATCTGATTTTTTAATTGCATATTATGTGGGTTTGTTTGTTTTTCAGGAGGAATTGCAAGAAGCTGTTGGTTTTAGTAAGGTTATTAAACTGATAACAGAATCTGGAAAACTTGTTATTGGGCATAACATGATTTTAGATCTTCTTCATATCCTTAACCAGTTCTGTTGCCATTTACCTGAGGTGAGATTTTATGTTTGTGTTGGTTTTAAGGAGTGAATATATTGTTGAATATCCCCACAGAAATTTATGTTTGTGTTGGTTTTAAGGAGTGAATATATTGTTGAATATCCCCACAGAAAGTTATCCTATAAGTCTCTTTTGATGGAAGATCCAGATTTTGATTTGTCACAAATATTATAAAATAAAATTATGAATTTGTTTAAGAAAAAGATCATCAGTAAAACTATCTAATTCTATTTTTAAATGTTTTTACATTATTATTAAGATTAAATGTGCATCTCTTAAACCTTTTGTGGTGAGCTCGTGCAACTTGGGGAAATTGAGTTACGAATTTCACTTGTACAACAATATATGTATTTAAACCTTTTATTTATGCATTTTAAAACATAACTAATATATAATTAACTAAAATATAATAGTGAGACCTAAATACAATTTAAACTGTATCTCTAACTATAACATATTTAAATAAGAAACAACCATAAGTGCTATAGTAAATCAAACAGCCAACCATATTCATGTTTTCCATGATGACAACTTGGTGCCAATTTCAAAATAACCATTGTTAGATTATACTATGAAATGAGCTCTTTCTAATGGTTATACACATGTGTATGTAACGTCTACATGAAGGCTATAAAGCTCAAAGATGGGCATGGCAGCTGTCAGGGGTTGAAAAAATTTATTACTTATTCCAAATGTATTCATTCAGAGAACTTTGAAATGAAAGAGTCAAAAGGTTATCTAAGCATTTCATTATCTATACTTACCTTGTACAGTACTGCCATTGTATTATTGAAGATACAGGGTGTCAAAAGTAGAGAATTTTCAAAGCTCATTTGTCACGTGATACTACATCTGAAGTTTTAAGTAGTTTTTTAAAGGTTTATTTTGTAATAAAGGAATTAAAACTTGGATAAGATAAAACTTTGAATCATAACACACATTATAATATTAAATTAATTCACATACATTGATATTAAAGGTGTTGAATTACATTTTAAATGTAGCACAGTGACTTGTGCAGAAAAACATTTAAAGGGGCTCCCATTGCAAAACGGGTTAACTCGTGTTACCAGCCATTAGATGCTGAAGAAAATTCATTAATTTGTTAGATTTTTTAAACTAATCTGAGAATATATCTGATTTTATTAATACTTGTTCTTGAAATTTGATCAATGTTATTTGGACAATGTATTATTATATGTTTGGGAAATGTTCCAGCTGTTTTTCAGCTACACTTTCAATAAAAAAAAGCTGTAGAATGTGTTTTCTTAGTCAAATGTTGCTGTTGGTTCTGTTTAAAGCATCTAGCTATAACTCAAGTCATTTACCAACATTTCAGCTGAACAGAGAACAAGATATATACAACCAACACCATAGGTTAACTTAAAAACTGTTGGTTGTCTTACTGTGAGTTCAGTTAAGTTATTGTGATTCATTTTAATTTAACAAATGCTCTCATATAGATGGTAGAGTGGGTATAACTTCTACATAGTTACCATCCTTGTTTGGAAATGGAAACTGTTGTTACTTGTTTTACATTCAGTAAATGTGAGCGTAGTACAATAACATAAGAAGATAGACTGGTTTTACAGTGAATTGGGGGTTAAAAAAGGTCTACTTTTTGAAAGTGCTTTGTTTAACTAATTGTTAAAATTTATTATTTATTTGCATTTTTTGAGCTTACAGTTTCTAAGTATAATTTACTCTACATTTATTTATTATTTTTTCATTGGTATGAGGTATCTCTAAAGTTTACATTGATGTGTATATTTTGTCTCTTTCCTATTAAGAGCTACGATGACTTCAAAAACTTGACAAATTGTGTTTTTTCAAAGCTTCTTGACACAAAGCATTTAGCTAGTGTACAACCTCTAAGGGTGAGTACCCCTATGTCACCTTTTCTTGTTCTTAGTGTAGTAAGAAAACTGAAATTGTTATATTTTTTCTTTAAATTCTGATTTCATTTACTGGCTTGTGAACCATAATTCTGACTTGTTTTATTAGATTAAATGATGTTATTTGATTATAACTCTATTAATATCATTGCTGTTAGAATTTTCGTTAGATTACATTTTTGATATTATCTCTGGCCCTAACTATTAAAGATGCTTTTGAAAATAATTTGATTTGATTATCAGTGTGTGCTTTGATGCAATTGAAATATTTTGATTAATATTATGATTAGGCTTACTGATATATAGGGAGTGTTTGTTAATAAAGCCACTTCACTGTGGTTGAAGTAATTTATTTCATGATTTTCAGTGTTAATGGTTTTATGAGACGTGATCTTTGGTGAAAATTCTGTTATGTAGCTGTTGGAGGTTTATCAGGCAGACAGTATCACTGCATATGTGTGGATGGCTCAGATTGTTCATTGAAATGCTATTTTAAATATCTCCTCAACAGGTCAACAGAACTTTACAATACTATACAGTGTTTCATTTTATAACAATATCCTTGTAATGGCTGAATCACAAGTTATGGGAATGTCTGTAAATATCATAGAAAAAATTTGAATTTCTTGTTCTTTCTTCTGCTTCTTTTTTTATTACATGATAACTCAAAAACCGAAACAATGGGGTCAACCAATTTCACTGAGGTGACAGTTTCAAACGAAGTATCTGCTTTTATAAGTATTATT